>NC_133619.1:389058407-389145907 GCF_048593235.1 Sminthopsis crassicaudata | reverse complement strand
AGAACACATCATCAAGATTTTAGATAAGCATGGTGTTTTATTACTAAAGTCTGGGGTCTCTGCAAGCATACTTGCAGCTATAGATAATTTATTACAATAACTACTACAGTTTTCTCAAAAATGTGTTAACATTTTTATTAAAACTGAGAGAAAAAACCCAGAAGCTGTCAATAGCCAGAAAAGCATTTGCTACTATAAGTGATTTCTATGATAATTACCAAATATGGACCTTAAAATATTATGCAAATTTTATTAAGCGACAAAGTCACGTAAATTTTGAAAAATGACACCACGGTTGCTCATTAACAGGCTTATATGGATGTAAATCTCTTTAAAGATTTATTTTCTTATTCTTTGAAGAAAAGTAACTTTGCTGAGATATTAATGACCTAATTGTGAAAAGAATATCTCATTTTGTATGAAGGATAGTTCCCTTGATCCAGTCGATAAATAACTACATGTGGAAAAACTGACATTGGATTGATGGGCAAGTATTGTAATCACCAAGTAGAGATTAATGGCTTGTGGGAATAATGTGAGAGTACAAATACTAAGGAATTGAAGTTTATAGACCCTTTATAAGTGACTTTATATTTGTATTTAGTGTGCCAATATCATAGTAGACATACCTGAGAAAGTTTTTCTGGGGTGTTTATTAAATTAAATTATATAAAAACACAATTAAATTTGAATTCTTTTTACTCTCTGGAGGTACTTCACCTAGAATTCCTGAACTCTGACATAAATAGACCCAATAGCAGGCAGGGGATGATAGGATAAGGCACAATATCTTAATTTCATCTCAGTCAAAACTGCCCCACAACTACCTATTCACCAATCTGAGTTCTGTGGAAGTAGTTACATATACCAATATGTCATTTTCTTGGTGCCAAAAAGAATGCCCATCTTTGCCAACTAATGAGTCAGAAAATTGCCCATAATAATTTGGGCTGGGTATCATGACGTCAAGCTAATTATTTAAAAGTTATTGGGTGAGGTTGGGATCCAAATTTTCTAAGCAGTATGAAATATTAGTGCCTCTGAAGGGAAAAAAAATTAATGGAAAGGAACAAGGGGGAAAGAAATGAGTGTAAAACTACTTTGTATGCTGCAGTAGAGCTTTTGTTTTTCTCTGCTGGATCTTATGTCCCTATGCTCAAAGAACTTAACATAAAAGACATGGCACATTTACAGTGCTGTAGATCTGACAAATGGGTTCAATTTTGAATTTGTTAGCTAATCAGCAACAGCTACATTTGTAATTAGCAATGGGCCAATCTCAAAAGCTCCAGAGTTTGGATTCTAATTTGCACAAAACTGACAGAAGTTGGGATGCTTCTATTCAATGCTTCTCTGAACTAATCAGGTCTGACTCTGCCAAATTCTTCTAAAAATACTAGGAGATCTGGTCACTTACATGTCATTTCTAAAATAAGATCTAATTTGAGTTTGAATGCATAGGTAATGATTTATCACAAAGTACAAATTTCTATTCATTGAATTCTTTTACCCGTCTGAAATAATTGCTTTATAAAATGTGTTCTATATAGAAATAGGCTGGAAAAAGTGGAGAACTTGGATTATCTTTCTCTTTTTCTTATTGACTTATATATTGATTTGGGTTAGGTTTGATTGCTTCCCCTTACCAGTCCTCTAAAGTTAAGCATTTCAGAAAATAATTAATTTTAATCACTTCATTTTAAAGCTCTATCGTATGGCTACAGAAACTCCTGGAGAGAATCCCTCTCCATCTTGCCAGCTTAGCTCTAGTCTCATTGCCAGGTCATCTCTAATTATTAGCTTGGTAAGATCATGAGAGTGAGACTATGAGATAACTGGGACAAGCTTATTTATCACAGTTGGAACTGAATTTCTGGTGAGCAACCCAATATAGGTGATGTTGATTTATGTTGATAAAATGGCATAATTGGATTATTGAAGTATTCAAAAAATTCTGTTTCATTTGCTATTTGAAGTGGAAATACAAAACTATAGGCACAACTTTAATGTTTACCTTATCTAGAAGGCTAACAATTACATTTTGGCAGAAACAGTAGGCTCTGAGTATAATACTATGAACATGCTGCTTATAATTTTAAACCATAGGTTGGTATCTCTATATTTACATGGACAGGATTCAATCGTATAGGTACTTTTAAAACAGAGATTCTCGAAGCAGAGAATAGGACCTCCTTAGAACACAAACTTTTCATGTAATCCATAAGGTCAAAATTATGTTCATAATAATACTAAGATAATTTATGAAATAATAAAGTAAATATATATATACCCACAAACCCTTTGGGGAAGTCTTCAATAATTTTAAGAGTATAAAGAGGTCCCAAAACAAGAAAGTTTAGGAATCATAGCTATAAAATATCATCAATATCACTTCAGCTCTTTATGTTACCAACCTAGAGTTTACTCTGGGGGATATATCAGTGAATAAAAATGATATATAGCTCATGTATAGAGTTCCACAAATGTGAGCAATGGGATACAGAGTTCCCATAATAAGCACTTGAGGTAATATACATATAATATACATATATATATACATAATAATAATATACATATATATACATAATAATATACATATATATACATATATATATATATTATTTCACAAGACAAATAATGTAAAGAACTTGATAGTATCCATCATGAAATATAGCAAACTCATAAAGACAGTCTCAGTAAGCCATATCTTTATAATTCTCTTTTTTTTGGTGTTTTCTAATTTGCACAGCACCCTAAAATTCTCCAAACTCAGTGCCACCATATTATATTTTGAAATATTCTCAAAAATGAACTGAAATTGTAGTTTTATCAGGACAATAACTTGAAATTCCATTGAATCTTTCTTTCTACACAGACTTTCTCCCCAAGCATCATAATGCCTATTTTGTGGTTTGTGATTTACCTGTAAGACAAAAACACTTTAGGACCTGCACTATCTCAGTTTCTCACTGAAATAGTGAGTACTTGGTTTGAATCCCTTAACAATTCTCCAATTGCTACTTTGATCTTTCTGAGAGACATAAGTTCAAGGAATTTAAATTCTCTGGATAGAGAAACCAAACTCTTGAATTTGGTATTACTTAAAGAGCAACCCCTAAGGCTGATGTTGTAAAAACAAAAACAACACAAAAGTATTTTTTTTAAAATCACTTCTCAAATTTGAGGGCTATATTATGGCATTGAGGTCCCTGGTAATTCCTTCTAACTAGAAGTCAAGAACTAAAGAATAAAAGAATAATACTGCCCAAATCTCATCCAAAGACAATGTTCTTAATTGTTATTAATTTTTATGTATTTTTCTAGCATGCTTTACCACTGATCAAGGTACTTCTACCTTTTCAGCTAAAAAACCACTAACTCCAGTATCTCAAATCTCTGGATTTAAAAAGAAAAGAAAAGTCAGAAGGTACACACACACTCACCTTCCTTATGTCACACATGTAGAAACTATTATCTGCTAGGTAAAATAGTAGAAATACACATCTGAAAAAAAAAAAAAAACCTCCAGAACTAAGAGTTTTCTTTCTAATAGGGGAAACAAAATGCAAACAATTATGTACAAAGATTTTACATATACAATAAATTGAAGATACTGAATAGAGAGAGGGCACTAACATTAAGAAAAAAATCAAGAAATGTTTCCTGTAGAAAGTAGAAATTTAGTTAACATTTGAAGGAAGTGAGAAGACAGAAGACAGAAATGAGGAAGGAGCTAATTTGAGATGTAGGGAAAAACTGGTGCAAATGCACAAAGTAAGGAGATGGAAAGATCTTTGTAGATCTATAAAAGCCAAATAGATAATATTCTTTGTTCCTTCAAATAATAGAGTGACATTGAAGTTTACAGATCAGTGCTTCAGGAAGATGAATCTGATGGGTGAATGGACTAGAATGGATACTTGAATTAGGGAGACTAGCCACTAGACTTTGGATTAATAGACACATGAAGTGATGAAGGATTAAATCAGAGTGGTGAGACTATTAAAGAAGACAAGGGGGCAAATAACAGAGATGTAACAAAGAGATGTATTGAAATAAATAAGGTTTAATACCTGTTTGACTATGAATGATGAGAGACAGAATTAAGAATGATGTATAAGTTACTTTGAACATGTATGATATGCTTTTGTATGATCTTTTTGGGATACAGACCCAATAATGGTATTGCTGAATCAAAGGGTATGCAGAATTTGATTGCCCTTTGGGCATAGTTCCAAATTGCTCTCCAGAATGGTTAATAGATAGCACTTTAAGGTTTGTGAAGTACTTTGTACATATTCTCTTCTTTGATCTTTATAACAACCCTACCCTGTAGGTAGGAATTTTGTCTCCATTTTACAACTGAGGAAGGAAACAGAGGAGATAGCTGGTAAGTAACTTGCTCATGGTCACACAGCTAGTGTCTGTGACTGGATTTGAACTCAGATCTTCCTTTCTCCAAGTCCAGCACTCTATTCACTCTACTGCCTAGGTACTTAGGTCATAGTTGTGGCATGAATATACATAACTGTGTGGGGCACATGAGCACTATCTTATGTATATATAAAAAGTGTATGCATAGAATTTAAAGTCAGAAGACTGCCATCTGATAGCTGAGTGACTTTAAGAAATTAAGTTCATTTCTTTGAGCCTCAGTTTCTTCTTATATAAAATAAGAAATTGGACTAAAACCTTTATGAGGTCCTTTTGTTGTGAAGAGTTCAGCTTAAAAAGCCAATTGGATTCCACATCATCCAGGACCATTTCCAGTTTTAATGATCTATATTTTGCCACTGGACCCAAATGGCTCTGGAGGGAAAAGTGATCACAGCCCTCCCTCACTTAAATCCAATTTATTTGCATGTCATGGCATCACCTCCCTGATACATTGGTCTCTTTTGAGAATGAAGGACATACAACAACAGCATATGAATACTTTTTTTTGCATTGAGCATAACATATGAATTATTTTTTAAAAGCATTCTATTTTCAAAACATAGGCACAGATAAATTTTCACACTGACTCTTGCATAGCCTTGTATTTCAGATTTTCCCCTCCTTCCTCCCACAGCCTCACCTAGATGGCAAGCAATCCAATATATGTTATACATGTTAAAATATTAAGTCAAATATGTGTAAGCATATTTATACAATTCCCTTGCTGCACAAGAGTAATCAGATCAAAACAAAAAGAAAGCAAATGAGTAAGAAACAAAATGCAATGAACAACAAAGAGAGAGAGAATATTATGTTGTGATCCACATTCAATTCTCACAGTCCTCTCTCTGGGTGTAGATGGTTCTTTTTGTCAAAAGATCATTGGAACTTATCTCAATCATCTCATTGTTGGAAAGAGTAATATTCATCAGAACTGATCATCATATAATATTGATGAGCCATGTACAATGATTTCCTGGTTCTGCTCATTTCGCTTAGCATCAGTTCATGTAAATCTCTCCAGGGCTCTCTAAAATCATCCTACTGATTGTTTCTTATAGAACAATAATATTCCATAACATTCATATACCATAACTTATTCAGCCATTCTCCAGTTGATGATCATCCAGTCATTTTCCAGTTTCTTGCCAAAAAAAAACATGGTATTTTCAACAAAAGCAGAAAAGTTAAGGAGAAGGGAAGCCTTTTTAGGGATGGTAATGAATTCAGTTTTGGACAGCTGAGTTTATAAAGCTTTAAGACATCAAATATGTGATGTTTAATAAGTAGTGAAAAGTAAACTGGATGTCAGAAGAAAGATTAAGACCAGAAAAGCAGATCTTGGAAACACCATCATAGACCTGATAATTAATTCCACACCAATGAGCAATATTACCAAAAAGAAAAGAGGAACCAGAAAGAGTCTTAAAATACATCTAGCAGTATGCTGATAAATATTTACTAACCAGACCTCCAGGAAAAAAAATCATGACACACTTTAAAGTTTAATCTGCATTGCTAACTTTTTCTCCATCACTTCATTAAGCTTAGACAATCAAAAAACAATAAATCAAGCCTTGATTTGTATTATTTACTGATTTCTGAGTTGAAAAATTTAATAATTGGCTTTCTCACAACAGGATGAACTGGCTCTGCCATTCCTCTGAGGATACTTCTGATTACCAGGCACTATCTGGATAAAGATGTAGTAAAGAAGATTCTGAGGTATTAGACAGATAGACAGAAAAAGAATCAAGACACAACACTATCATGAAAAACTAGAGAGAATAGAGTATCAGAAAGAAAGTAATCTTCAATGTCAAAAGTTTCAGAGAGATCAAGAAGGATGAAGATTGAAAACCATTATGAGGAAGAATGAAAAGGCAATATTGGATTACTAGAGCCTAACATTCTACGTCAAAGATCATGAGTGAGAAGACTCTTTAACTGCTCTGATGGTTGAAAAAGATAGAGTTAAAATGACATTCTCAATACCATTCCATTGTATCAAGCCGCAGTATTTGTATGCATTATGGCTATCACAGGTATATAACATTCTTTGTATCCATTTTACTAACCTCTTATTTCTCCAATAAGACACAAGGTTCTATTCTTCTCAACCTTTATTTCGTCCCCTTTTGATATCTGAATAGATACTGTCTTCAATGCTATCTGCAACTAACCTTTGTGCTGGAGATGGGAGCTCTTACCACTGAATTAATTATAATACTTATGGGCAATCTTCTCTACCTTTAGGTCTCCAGCACTATAATGTAAATAACAACTCTCTATGTTGAAACCAAATCCACTGGTGGTTGATTATAACCAAATTAAAACACTTTATCTAAATTAATATAAGTTGATTGGGATCCAAATATGTAATTATTCTCTTCTGGGAACATTTATTTATTTTTCTTTTCATATACTCTTTCTTCTAAAGGTGGCAATCTGACTCATTGAATTTCCATTATTTTATCTCATTGACTAAAAGGTTTTAAAATCATTAATTTTGCTAAGTCTAAGTAGTACTAAAACTCTCACCCATTTATATTTAATAGTAATAAAATATTTATTTATTTAAAAATATTTCATTTATTTAAAAATAAAATTTAATAAAAAATAAAAATAAAATTCCTAAAAGTTTGATAAATGAGAAAAAGTGTCAACAATAGATTGTCTCTATTTTAGATGTGTTGTTATATAGGTACTTGGGAACACATAACTACATAAAAGACAACTGAGGTCCTTGGTTGACAAGCTGAACCCATTCTTAGCTGGGAATATGTTTCTTTATGGATTTTATAATTTCTAAAAAAAGTAGTTCTTATGGGGTGATTCTGATGGATTTTCAAAGACTAAAAAGTTCGTAAGAATGTGGACAAGAAAAAGTTATAATTTCAATTCAGAAAAATGGCCCCCAAAGTTTCACTGATACTTATAATATTTAAATGCAATTAGCAATATAAAAGAGGCTTTCTTAGAGATAATAAAAGTCATGAAAAGGTATTAAACAATTCTTATGTACCTGTTCTACTTTGAATAAATTTGATCCTAAATTTAAAGGCACAAAAAAGGGAATTAGGAAACCTAGAGATAGCACTAAAATTGGCTATTAAAAGATTAGAATACTTTTCAGAATGATAGGCACTGAAGTCTGACAATATATCCAAAAAAACTAAAGGAAGGTGAAATGGAATAGAACAAGGAGAAACTTTGTTGAAAAATTTAAGTCCCTGAACACTGGCCAATGCAAATGAATTTAAAATGACATAGGGAACATCTCCAGAGGACCTATGATGAAACATGTTACCCTCTTCCTCACCAGCTGACAAAAAAGGTGACTATGAAAGTAAGGGAATGATATATACATTTTTGGACTTGATTACTGCATGAGTCTGTTTTTCTGTACTATGATTATTTTTTAAGAGACAACATCTTCTCCCACCCATACACAGAAACATTTTAATTGGATGGAAAAAGGAATAGCAATGGTAATGTCCTCCCTCAACATATAAGAAAAGAAGCAACAAGAGGACCCTTGAAATTTTAGAAAGAAGCATACATAAATGGCACAGTTTTGAAAGCAGCAGGTTGATTTTATTATATTTTTAAAAATAATGGGATAAAAGATCCTAAAAAGGTAAAATAACCTATATGTACAAAAATATTTAGAGCAATTTTTTTGTGGTGTTAAAGAATTAGAAATTGAGGAAATGCCCATCAACTTGAAAGTGACTGAACATGTTTTGATATATGAATGCAACGGAATACTATTATACAATGAGAAATGATGACGGCAGATTTCACAAAAATGTGGAAAGATTTACATGAATTGATATTGAGTGACATAAGCAGAACCAGAGGAACATCATACACAGTCATAACAACATTGTATAATGATAAACCAAGACAAACTTAGCTCTTCTCAGCAATACAATGATGTAAAACAATTCCAAAAGACTTATGATGGTAAATTCCATCAGAGAAAGAAATATGAAATAAGAATGCCAATTGAGATATATTATTTTCACTTTTTCTTTCTCATGTTTTTTGTCTTTTGTTCTGATATTTCTTTCACAACATTACTAATGTGGAAATATGTTTAACATGATTACTCATGTGTAACCTATATCCAATTGCTTGTCATCTTAAGGAGAGGGGAGAAGAGGGAGTAAGAAAAATTTGGAATTAAAATTCTTGTAAAAATGAATGTTGAAAACTATATTTATATGTAATTGGAAAAAAAATGTAATGCTATTTATAAAATAAAAAAGCAAAAACAATTAAATGAAAAAAATGGGATAGAATGATGATTCATAATTTCAATATAATTCTCTTTTATGTTCTATTTCTATATGGAAATACTTTTTATGGTGATTGACAGTTACGGAATATGTATATATGTATATGTATATATGTATGTATATATATCCACATAAGTATGTATGTACAGATATAGATGTTACAAGGACGCATAATGAGAAATATAGAATACTGAATACATACTAGATTTTGAGTCAGAATATGTGTTGAAATTCTGGTGCTGTTACCCACTGTCTTTGGGCCTTACTTGAGATATTTATCTGTTCTAGACCTCCATTTTCTCATGTATGAAATGAGCATGTTCGAATAGAAGTGTCAAATATGTACCCTAAAACATTCCCAAGTACAATCTGAGCCAGATTAAAATGTAATTAGGAAATATTTAACAAAATAAATAAAAATAAGATAAAGCAGATATGTGTTATTCTTGTTAATATATGGCACAATAAGATCTTTTTTATTAACTAAGTAAAGCTTTTTTATTAATTAAATTAATTAATTAAAGCATGGGTAATTTTTCAACATCAACCCTTGCAACACCTTTTGTTCCAAATGTTCTCCTCCTTCCCACACCCCTTCCCCTAACTGGCAGATAGTCCAATACATGTTAAATATTTTAAAATATATGTTAAATCATATATATATATATATATATATATATATATATATATATATATATATACACACACATTTATACAATCATCTTGCTGCACAAGAAAAATCAGATCAAGAGTAGTGTGGAGAAAAAAAAAAAACTGAGAAAGAAAACAAAATGCAAGCAAATAATAGAGAGAATGAAAATGCTATATTGTGGTCTACACTCAGTTCCCTCTCTCTGGGTGTAGATGGCTCTCTTCACCACTGAATAAGTATAACTGGTTTGAATCATCTCATTGTCAAAGAGAGTCAGGTCCATCGGAATTAATCATTATATAGTCTTTTTGTTGCCATGTATAATGATCTTCTGGTTCTGCTTTTTCACTTAACATCAGTTCATGTAAGTCTCTTCATCCTGGTGGTCGTTTCTTACAAAACAATAATATTCCCTAACATTTATATACCATAATTTATTCAGCCATTCTCCAATTGATGGTATCCATTCAGTTTCCAGGTTCTAGCCATTACAAAAAGGGCTGCCACAAACATTTTTGCACACGTCAGTTCCTTTCCCTCCTTTAAAAATTTCTTTGGGACATAATCCCAGTAGAAACACTGCTGGATCAAAGGGAAAGCACATTTTGATAGCCTTTTGGGCATAGTTACAAATTGTTCTCTAGAATAGTTCACAATTCCACCAACAATGTATCGGTGCCCCGGTTTTCTCACATCCCCTCCAAAATTCATCATTATCATATCCTGTCATTTTAGCCAATCTGAAAGGTGTGCAGTAGTATCTCAGAATTGTCTTAATTTACATTTCTCTGATCAATACTGATTGGAAGCACCTTTTCATATGACTACAAAGAGTTTCAATTTCTTCATCTGAAAAGTGTCAGTTCATTTCCTTTGACCATTTATCAGTTGGAGAGTGACTTGATTTCTTATAAATTTGAGGCAATTCTCTATATAGTTAAGAAATGAGGCCTTTATCAGAATCTTTTAATGTAAAAATGTTTTCTCAGTTTATTGCTTCCCGTCTAATTTTGTCTGCATTAGTTTTGTTTGCACAGAAACTTTTTAACTTAATATAATCAAAATTATCTATTTTATGATCAATAATAATCTCTAGTTCTTCTTTGGTCATAAATCCATTCCTCTTCCACAGTTCTGAGAAGTAAACTATCCTATTTTCTTCCAATGTATTTATAATATTATTCTTTATGTCTAGATCATGAGCCCATTTCGACTTTATCTTGCTATGTGATATTAAGTGTGGATAAATGCCTAGTTTCTGCCATAATAGTTTCTAATTTTCTGAGCAGTTTTTGTCAAATAATAATTTTTTATCCCAAAACCTGGGGTCTTTAGGTTTGTCAAAAATTGGATTACTATATTCACTGACTTTTTTTCTGTGAGTCTAACTTATTCAACTGATCAACCACACTAGTTCTTAGCCAGTACCAAATGATTTTGATGACCATACCTTTATAACATAGTTTTAGATCTAGTAAAGCTAGGCCACCTTCATTTGACTTTCTTTTTATTAATTCCTCTGAAATTCTTGATTTTTTTGCTCTTCCATATGAATTTTGTTGTTATTCTTTTCTAGATCAGTAAAATATTTCTTGGGAGTTTGATTGGTATAGCACTAAATAAACAGAATAGTTGAGGTAGTATTGTCATCTTTATTATTAAAATTTGCTCAACCTATCCAAGAGCACTTGATACTTTTCCAATTGCTTAGATATGACTTTATTTATATGGAAAGTGTTTTGTAGTTTCGCTCATAACCCTCCCTTAGCAGGTAGATTCCCAAATATTTTGTCCTATTGCTAGGTATTTTTTTTCTTTTTTCTTTTTTTTTTTATTTATTTTTCCAAATTATCCCCTCCCTCCACTCCCTCCCCCTGATGACAGGTAATCCCATACATTTTACATGTGTTGCTAGGTATTTTAAATGGAATTTCTCTTTGTATCTCTTGCTGCTGGAATTTGTTAGTGATGTATAAAAATGCTAATGATTTATATGAATTTATTTTGTATCCTGCAACTTTGCTAAAGTTGTGGATTACTTCTAATAGTTTTTTAGTTAATTCTCTAGGTTTTTCTAAGTATGTCATTATATCATCTGCAAAGAGTGATAACTTGGTTTTCTCATTGCATACTCTAATTCCTTTAAACTTTTTTTTTTCTTCTTTTTTTTGCCAAAGTTAGCATTTCTAATACTATATTGAATAGTAATGGTGATAGTGGGCAACTTTGTTTCACCCCTAATCTTATTGGAAATGGTTCCAGTTTATCCCCACTACATATGATGCTTACAGATGGTTTTAAGTAAATGCTACTATTTTAAGGAAAAGTCCATTTATTCCTATACTCTCTAGTGTTTTTAATAGGAATGGGTATTAGATTTTATCAAATGCTTTTTTCTTCATCTATTGAGATAATCATATGGTTTTTGTTAATTTGGTTATTGGTATACTCAATTATGCTAATAGTTTTCCTAATATTGAACTAAATTTGCCTTCCTGGTATAAATCCTACTTGGTCATGGTCTGGGGGATGATTTTTTGTAATCTCTTTGCTAATATTTTATTTAAGATTTTTGCATCAATATTCATTAGAGAGATTGGTCTATAATTTTGTTTCTCTATTTTCAACCTACCTGGTTTAGGTATCAGTAAATGTCTGTGTCATAAAATTAATGTGGTAAGAGTCCTTCGTTCCTTAGTTTTTCAAATAGTTTATATAGTATTGGAGTAAATTGTTCTTTAAATGTTTGGTAGAATTCACATGTAAATCCATCTAGTCCTAGGGATTTTTTCTTAGGGAGTTGATTAATGGTTTGTTCAATTTCTTTTTTTCTAAAATGACACTATTTAAGTAATTTATTTCCTCTTCTGTTAATCTGGGGCCAGGGGTTACTAAAGCCCCTCGGGCCAGATGCGGCCCCCTGAGGACATTTATGCTGCCCGCAGGGTTATGACAAATGGGCTGAGGGGGGGAAACAGAGTGTGAGTTTTTGTTTTTACTATAGTCCAGCCCTCCAACAGTCTGAGGGACAATGAACTGGTCCCCTATTTAAAAAGTTTGAGGACCATTGAGGCAGTCTATATTTTTGCAAATATTCCTCCATTTCACTTAGGTTTCAACTTTATTGGCATAAAATTGGGCAAAGTAACTCCTAATTATTGCTCTAATTTCCTCTGTATTGGTGGAAAGTTCTCCCTTTTCATTTTTGAGCCTAACAATTTGATTTTCCTCCTTCCTTTTTTTTCTAATTAAATTAAAGATTTATCGATTTTGTTGGGTTTTTTCATAAAACTGACTCAGTTTTATTTATTGATTTAATATGTTTTTTGTTTCAATTTTATTGATCTCTCCTTTTATTTTTAGAATTTCAAGTTTGGCATTTGATTAGGGTTTTTAAATTTTTTCCTAGCTTTTTTAGTTGCAAGCCTAATTCATTGATCTTCTCTTTCTCTATTTTATGCAAGTAAGCATCTAGAAATATAAAACTTCCCCTTATTATTGATTTGGCTGAATTATGGCTTTGGCATTGCACAAATTTTAGTATGTTGTCTCATTATTGTCATTATCTTGGATGAAATTATTGAGTGTGTCTGATTTGCTCATTTATTCTTTAGGATGAGATTATTTAGTTTCCAATTACCTTTTGGTCTATTTTCCCCTGGCATTTTATTGAATATAATTTTTTTTGCATTGTGATCTGAAAAAAAATGCATTTACTATTTCTGCCTTTCTGCATTTGATTTTGAGGGCTTTATGTCTTAATATATGGTCAATTTTTGTATAGTTTCCATGAACTACCAAGAAGAATGTGTACTACTTTCTGGTTTCATTCAATTTTCTCCAAAGATTTATCATACCTAACTAACTTTTCTATTATTCTATTTACCTCTTTAACATCTTTCTTATATATTTTGTGGTTTGTTTTATCTAGTTATGATAGTGCAATGCTGAGGTCTCCCACTATTATATTTTTGCTATATTTTCTTGCAACTCTCTGTACTTCTTTAGGAATTTAGATACTACACCACTTGCTGCCTATATGTTTAATATTGATATTGTTTCATTATGGTATCCTTTAGCAAGATATAGTTTCATTTCTTATTTCTTTTATTTAGATCAATTTTTGCTTTTGCCTGATCTGAGAAAAGGATGGCTACCCCTGCTTTTTATTTATTTCACCTGAAACATAATAGATTCTGCTCCATCCTTTTACCTTTTCTCTGTATGTATCACTCTGCTTTAAATGTGTTTCTTGTAAACAACATATTGTAGGATTCTGGCTTTTAATCTATCCATTTACCTTTTTTTATTGGAGAGTTCATCCCATTCACATTTATAGTTAAAACTACTAATTCTGTATTTCCTGCCATCTTATTAACCTCCAAATTATGCTTTTCTCTTTCCTTTTCCCCCTTTCCTTCCTCCTTAGTATTTTACTTATAAATATTACTTATCTCAAGTACTCCCCCTTTAGAGACTTTCCCCTTTTCTTATACTCTTCCCCTACTATTTCTGTTTTCCCTTCTATTTAGCCTACTCCTTCCCTTTTCTCCTTTCCCCTCTAGCTTTACCATAATGGGAAAGAAGTTTCTCAGTGAAACCAAATATGTCTAATATTCTTTCTTTGAGCCAAATGTGATGAGAGTAAGATTCACACAATGTTCATCACCCTCCCTTCTTTCCCTCAATTATAATTGATTTTCTTTGCCTCTTCCTAAGATGTAATTTCCCTCATTTTATCTCCACTTTCTGCTTTTTTTCCAAGACATTCCTCTTTCCACATCTAGATTCTTTTTTTTTATATTATAGCAATAAAATCATATTATACATACTCTCCATGTATACCATAATAGAAATACTGTTCTCAAGAGTTCTTTTCTTTTTACCTTTTTATGCTTCTCTTGAAGTCTATATTTGGAGATCAAATTTTTTTGTTTGTTTTGCTCTGGTCTTTTCATTAGAAATAAATGGAATTCACCTGTTTCATTGAATATCCATATTTTCCCCTGAAATGGGAAAATGAAAAAAAATGCTCAATTTAACAGGGTAATTTATTCTTGGCTGCATTCCAAATTCCTTTGCCTTTATAAATATCAGATTCCAGGCTCTTTGATCATTTAAAGTAGAAGTTCCTAGGTCCTGGGTAATCCTTATTGTGGCTCCTTGGTATTTGAATTGTTTCTTTCTGTCTACTTGTAATATTTTTTACTTAATCCAATAGTTCTGAAATTTAACCATAATATTTCTTTGGGGTTTTAATTTTGAAATCTCTTTCAGGAGGTGTTTGGTGAATTCTTTCAATGGTTATTTTACCTTCTGATTCTATGACATCTGGGCAGTTCTCTTTGATGATTTTATGAAAAATAGTGTCTAGGCTCTTTTTTACATCATAGTTTTCAGGGAGTCCAATAATCCTTAGATTTTCTCTCTGTTTTCCAGATCAATTGTTTTCTCAATTATTTTACATTTCTATTTTTTCTTTCTTTCTTTCTTTCTTTTTTTTTTTTTTTTTTGGTTTTGCTTGACTGATTCTTGTCTCATTGAATCATGCATTTCCATTTGTTCAGTTCTGAATTTTAGTGAATCATTTTCTTCATTTACTTTTTTTACTTCTTTTTTTATTTGTCCAATTGAATTTTTAAATGAGTTGTTTTGTTCTATGGAATTTTTTTCCATTTCACAAATTCTGTTTTTTAAGGAGATATTATCTTTTTCCATTTAAAAAATTCTGTTTTTAAGTAATTATTTTCTTTTTCTGTTTCACAAATTCTGTTTTTCTGGGAGTTGTTTTCTTTTTCCATTTTATCAAATCTATCTTTTAATAAGTTATATGCCTTTTCCAAACCCTCTTGCAAAGTTTTCATTTCCTTTCCCTGTTTTTCTTCTAGCTGTCTTTTAAGATCCTTTTAAATTTCTTCTAGTAGAGCCTTGTGTGATAGAGACCAGGTTATATCACTTTTTGGGACTTCATCTGGAGACGATCTGTTTTTAATCTCCTTGGGGTTTGAAATCTGTTCTTTTTCATCATTAAAAACTGTCTATTATCAGACTTCTCTTTGCTTTTTTACTCATTTTTTTAAAGTTAAGATCTGCTAAGAAAGCTTTCCAAGCTTTCTCTACAAGCAGAGGCTTCCTTTATAAATGGCCACAGCTGTGCTGGGTTAGTGCTGATTCACTCCCAGTGCTGGGTAGTCATGGCCAGTTCCCATGAGATTCTGATGTTTCTGGGTTCACTATTTATCTTGTGTTTGTGTTGGGTGCTTTATAACTTCTCTGCTGATCTGCTGCTGTAGATTCCTCCCTGTAGATTCTCTACCATGTGGAGTCTGCACCACCCTGGGACTCTGCACTGTCTGTGCTGGCACCTGTGCTCAGCCTACTTGTACTTGGCCTGCCTCTTTCAGGTCCTAATTAAAACAGATCTTTTCTGGTGATCTTCAAAATTATTTTCTGATGGTAATTTATTGCACTTCCAACATTTGTGGATTCTGTAAGTCCAGAGTTAATTCAGAGGCTGGATTTGTTAATTGGTCTGAGGGTTGAGAAGGTCAGAAAAAAACTTGTGCTCTTTCTGCCATCTTGTCTCCAATAAGATCTTTATATATGATTTTGTGGCCTCTACTTTGGCATTATTGGTGTAGATGGTTATGTTCACCTGGTAGAGCAGTTTCAGGTGACAGACCACCCTAAGTTTAGCCCTCAAAAAACAGAAATGGAGTCTATTACCAGGTCTTTCTTCAAAGTATTTGAAGATAATGAAATAGTCCATAATCTGTACTTCACTGGTATATCCTTCAGAAATCTTAGGTCCCCTCTATACTATAAGAGACCTCATATCAATTCCAGTGGAAGTAAAAGACTTTTTGAACAGTATCTATAAAACAAGGTATGAAGTGCTAATTAGCAAAGCTCAGGATCTATAAACAGTAATATAATTTCATTTTTACATCCAGTCATCCAAGAACAATTTAAATGCATATTATACTATTTTTATATCTTTTTATACCATTTAACCAATGAGTATTCCCTCTTCTAATATAGATTGCAATCCTGTTGTGCCTTAATGCATGGTATAAATGAATGTTATTATGCATATAGAAATAACAAATATGAAAAAGAAAAACATATGAAGATCTGTATGAACTGATTGAGAGTGAAATGATATTCTATGCTTTCTCATCCCATGATTTTTCAGATATTATTAAATTGATGGGTCCTGACATTTTTTGTACTTATTTTTTATTTCCCCCAAAGATTGTTACTAAAGTGTATATTTTAATATATTTTGGAAATTGCTTTATGAGCTTGCCTTCCTTGAGCTATATACATAGTAGTGGGATTGACAA
Source organism: Sminthopsis crassicaudata (assembly GCF_048593235.1). Lineage (NCBI taxonomy): Eukaryota > Metazoa > Chordata > Mammalia > Dasyuromorphia > Dasyuridae > Sminthopsis > Sminthopsis crassicaudata. Next base: position 389,129,168 of record NC_133619.1, on the reverse strand, counting down.
ATCTAAAAGAAAGAGCAACTTGGTCACTTTTCTTATATGATTGATTCCAAATTAATAAATATATAGAATTTCTGGGCTAATTCCCATTCTACCAATATTATATTTGTTTATGTTTTTTGTTTTGTCTTATAGCTTCTCCAACACCAAAAATTCACTTTTCAGTCATGTTTGCAAATTGTATTAAGTGAAAATTCAATGCTTTAATTTTCATTTCTCTTAACTATGAGTGATCAGGAAAATGTTTTCCAATATCCATTTAGATTTATAGCAAAGAAACAAAACTCAGATAGAGAAAGATTTAAAATGAAGGGATAAGGAAAAATAATAGGAGGGATATTCTTCTGGAGTAGATGGGAGTGTGTGGGACTGTAGGTATACATAAAGTAGATTAGTTGTAGTGAGAAAAAGGGATATGTTTTCATCATAAACTGGAATAAATGAAGTAAGATTATGGTATGATGTCAGTGAAGGTTTTTAAAAAAGAAAAGAGGTTGTGAGATGATTAGAAGAGGAGAAATAGGGTTTCTAGGTAATAGTCTTAATTGTCCTTCATAATGTATGAGGAATGCATCTCAACTGGTTGAATGTGGGAAAGGGTGATTTAATTTTAACTATTGTGGTAAGTGAGATAGATATTTAGGGTGAGGCAAAAAGTCTATGTTGATGGCTTAGTTGAGATTAGATAATAAATGTGTAGTAGTCCCAGTTAATGTATTTGCATGGTTTCTTCTAGCAGCATGTGTATGGAAACAAAGAGGTGGTAAGTGGGAGTAATGTATAGTTGATAAATGATGGATAAAAGTATAAGAGAGTAAAATATTTCTGGACATAGAAGGAATAAGGGAATCCAGGATAAAGGAGGGTTTTGGATTGAATGGCTTTATCAGAGGGTCAGTATTAGGAAAAAAGTTAATGTAGACAAGACTGATGTCCTGAGTACAAAAATGTTATACTTCACTGACGAAGAACTCTGAAAATGCTTTATATGTTCATAATCTATCACTCCATCTCTTTATATACTTACCTAAACCTATGACTCATCATGCAATTCCTCAATCTATCTAGCTTCTCAGGCTATTACTACTATTTACTTGTTTGTTTAGGTTTATTTTTTTATCTTGTTAATGTTATATTGTTGTGTTTACTTTTCTTCCATAACTAAGATAATTGGCAAGATTTTTTTTAAAGAAAATTACATATGTGTATGAATATTTATTTCTTTATTTAAATTACTCATCCCACATTTATGACATTGTTTAGCTTTAGTTTATAGAAAACATACATATAATTTCTTAGTTTTTCAGTACTATCTCAATGAGTTTAATTGTATTTGTCTTGATCAATGCACACATTGAACATCCTGCTTTTCTCTAGGTATTTTTAAAGGAATCAATTATTTTTTCTTCTTTGATATCTAATTATGTTATATGAGTTTTTTTAGTTTATGTTGTTTTGGAATATGAGTCAATATTTATTTCAGAATATCAAATACTATAATTTTCCTTTTAAACAATTTTAAGCAAGGGATAAATTTGTTTCTAATAGATTATCCTTTTAATGTAAATTTTTTATATTAATTGCAAAATTTGCTGATTTATTCTAAAATTCTAGTTTGACCATGATGTTTCCTGTTGAATTAGATTTTGCATTTCTTTCTGTTTATGTTTCATAGGTTTGTGCACTCTTTGTCTTGCTCTCTCTATAACACATTCATACACTAACACACATATACACACACACATAGACACACACACACACACACACACACACACACACACACTTTTATCTCTAATATTTCTATATAATTTTCCAAAACATTTTCTTTAACATAGAAAGAAAGCGTAGTTTTTGTCAATCTTACGTATTACTATTGCACCCTGATTTTTTGGGAAATTAAGTCAATAAACACTTTTTGCTCACATTAAGCAAATACTATTGAATGAAGTGCTACAGATACAAGGATAAGGAAAAAAAAAAATGATCCCTGCTCTTAAAAACCTTACATTTTGATTCAGAAAAATAACATGCAAAAAGGGAGCAGAAAAATAAAAAGCTGTAGGTACTTCTTTTGGGATATTGTTGCAAAATTTAAAAAATTAGGAGAGCTGGAAGAAGAATGAAAGACAGGTGATCTGAGCACTGTCTCAGAAATCTGGGAGGGACTGTCTACAGGAAGAAAGGAACTACAGGATTTCATCTTGTGCATTTTCAGGGTGAGAAGGCTGGAACTATCCAAGAAACTTCCTAAGTGAGAAAATAATTGAGACATAATAGTGAAGTCCAAAGACTTCACTATCAAATCAGAATCTGTATTTTTAATGAATGGAAAATCATTAGATTATGTCTTTTCTTATCCTCATGTTACTTTTGCTTCTCAGGCTTCTTAAAATAATTGTAATTAGACTTGTTTAATTATTTTTTCCCTTTTCTCAGAATTAATTTATATATTCAAATTCTGTCATTCTCTTTTTCAGAAACTCTACTCTTTTGAAAAGACATTGTTTTGCTTTTGTATTTCTAATTTTGTACTTTCATTTTAGACTTCTTGATTTCTTCCTCAAGATTTCTAATTTCTATTATTATTTGATACATTCATTAATTCTTTTTGTTGCCTTTATGAATCATTTTGGTAGCTCTTGATGTTGCTTCATTGTTCTTTCAAGCAATCATGCAGATTTTGTTATAATGTGCTTTTGTTAGATAATAATAATTCAATTTTTTTATTAAATAGCTTTTTTAAAAATTGCTTGATAATTTCTCTTCCTTAGGTGGTAGATTAGAGAAGATATTTGGTTCTTGAGAGATGAAGGTTATTAGTAGGTCCACTTCCAGAAAAAAAAATGGAAAACTCATATAGTTGAGCCTATTTGTCACCCTTAACTATTTTGTGGAATCTACTTTCCTCTTTATAAATGACTTCTTATAGTGGCTCTACTAGTCTTAGTAGTTAGTTGATACAATAGTCTATAAAACTAAATAGGGATTCCTGTACACTGTTGAAAGGGAAATCCAGGAAAGATTTTCCAATTGGCTCTTTCTTCTCTAAATTTTTTCTCAAAACATTTTAGCATTAATTTGCTTTAAACAGAACTATACTCTTTGTCCTATTCCTCTTCTATGGGATTTTTCTTTATGTTTTCTTTACTGTATGTACTCCTAAAACTTCAGGACTTATCTCAATTTACTATACTAATGGGGTACCCCCTTTAATATTGCCAAGGAATGGACTAAAAAGTGATGCTTATGTCTGCAACTCCTACAATTAATATGTGAAAACCTTCTATTAAGTTAGGGAAAATAAAGAATAGCTAAAGCAACCAGATAATTAAATAATATTCACTTATTTTCTGTGAGAATTATTTTTCATAAGGCTTTTCTTTTTTCCTAATTGATCTTTCTTCAACAATGGGAAAGTGGTTAGTCTTTTGTTTATTTTATATGATGGGGGAAGCGGTAGTTTCAATCTAGGTGTCCCATTACTTTACATCTTCCCAGGATTCTATATCTTCTAGTTATGTTTTTTCATACTTAGCACCATCTCCATTCTATAGCAGGGCATCTGGATAAAATTGAGGGAGGTTTCAAACCAAAAATTCAGAAAATCTGAAGTCATGTGTTTTCTTTTAATGCTTAGCAAACTGAAGTGCAGAAAGTTTAAGTCATCTGCCCAAGATCAAACATCTAATTACTGTAAGAGCTAAATTTGAAATCAGATCCTCTAACTTAAAAATCCATATCAAAGATAAACAACAACAACAATAACAATAGTAGCAAACTAAAACAATATGAATCCAAAAAGTTACTAGGCTGTATTTGAAAATATAAACACTCCATAAAATGGGGGAAATATTCTCTTTTTGAGAATAACATTTTATTGCATCCTTATCCCAAATACAATGTTCCTTCTAACATGTCAATCCTTGAGATGAGACTTGATAGTTGTATATTTATGAAGAATCAGCAATACAGGGCAAACATGAGTCAAAACTAAAAGGAAAAAAAATCTGTGAAGGATTTGAAGCATATTTGGAATGGCATTAAAGATGCATTATTGGACAGCTAGTTGGTGCAGTGAATAGAACACCAGTCCTGAAATCAGGAGGTCCTGAGTTCAAATCTGATCTCAGATACTTACCACTTCCTAGGTGTGTGACCCTGGGCAAGTCACGTAACCCCAATTGCCTTAGGAAAAAATTTCATTATTTATTCAAATGAAAACAGAGATGTTTGTGAGTCAGTTAAAAGAACTTTTGAAATTTATTAAGGAAGTTATTTTAAACTTGAAAAATTGGGATGAACAACTTATGAAAAAATGTGATACAAAAATTTGAGAGCCTATACAAGAGTTCCATTCTTGCTCTTTATTAGAGTATGGATGTCATCCTGGATTTGTGTTGGGTTTTCCAGATAATCACATGTTTTACCACAGAGGAAATAATTTAGGTACTGTCCTAATGAAAAGTAGCAATTGCCCTACTCCAGTAGTGTAAAACTTAAATTTATTCAGATTTTCCATTGACATTAAAATCATAAATTAACCTTATCTATTTTTTATACTAATTACATTTTTATTTACTTCTGGTTGGATGGTACTGAGTTTGAAACCTCTGCCAGTGCATGTAGAACAATCATTTTAATTTACCAATAGGGAAGTTAAGAAGGGAGGGGCAGGACGAGTAGCAACTTCCAATCATGTATGATTTATCTTCTGAGAGTACTCTGATTTGTTGATCAGCTAGAAGAACTGATGATCCTAGGTGGCAGACCTGATAGAAATGGAGGCATGTATATTTTTTCTTAAATACATCCTTTCAGGAGACAAGATAGTTCTATGAGAGATAGAGAAGGTATGCTCATTTGTACTCTGTCATAATGCTCCACATAGAGTAATTTTCAACTAGAGAGGTCATAAGCCAGAACAAGTTCCTGTATGCCTTTGTGTCTCTTGTTTATTTTCCTTCTATAGCACTGTCCTTGTTAATGAACCACATTCACATTGATATTTCACTGTACATGAAACCAGACAACATAAAAAGTTGTAATAAGAAAAAGAACATTTCATTTGCAGTTTTTCACAGAAGTTACTAAAGATGTTTTTATGATGATGATGATTGTGATGTGATAATATATAATTACATTATAACATGAAATGAAATTCTTCTATTAATAACTTGATAAAAGAAATACCTACAAGCAGAGCCAATATATACCAAAGATTATCATTGTACACATAGGAAAATATATCGAAAACGCATGCTGTTGAAAGCCATGTTGGAAGGTAAGGACTAAGAAATTCAATGCCAAATGCAAGGTTTGCTGAGAATTTTCATGCCAACTAATATTAACTCATTATGTACATAATATCATACATAATAGCACAAACACAACATTAATCCTTAATCTCTTGGCAACAACAACAAATAAAAGATTTCTTAGAGATATAGGAGCCATTTCAGAATAAGTCTTTATGTGGTCAAATCATTAACTATTTAGAGTAAAATTCAATATTACATCAGAAAAATCAATGAAAATTGAAAGGGTAGACAATTGCAACACCTTCAACTGAAACTATTTAAACAAATTGATGCTTTAAAATGGCAAATTCATTAAAGATATCAATTTATTTTCACAAATAATTGAGTCAGCTGAAAACAACTCATATTGTAAAGATTGAAGAAGCCCTAAATTTTATTTAGCTACAAAATACACTATTTCCTTGCCAAATTTAGAATCATGGCAGCCAAAGGCAACATTGAATAAAAGCTCATTTGTAAAACATTAAAAAAAAAGATAACAGAATTTTGAGCATTGTCATCATGCAAAACTATAAAAATCAGTGGAGAGGAAAATTGGCATTTGCAGAAAATTGGCATAAAACTGAACTGTGCCAGATTATCCCAAGAAGGAAAACAAATAGTTGTGAAGTAGCACAGATTTACTTGTTTCTCTATCAAAATCTATTGTCATCTCATGACTGATGTCAACAAACTTCCTAAATCCAATGTGTGTTTGTATAAATGCCACTTGAGCAGATGAAATCAAGAACAAGAAAACTGACTGGCCTAAAATAAATTCAGAATGAATCTGTAATATGACACAATTTTTAAGATATTTGTGATCAATTTTCAAATATCAAAAAAAGTCAGAATTACAAACAAGTATTAATAGAGAAAAGGTGACTGAAAAGTTGACAGGAACTCCTAACTCTCTACATGTCTATTACTTCATTTCTATAAAATCTTAAGGACAATGGCATAGTAATGCATTAAGATGTCCTGGATGAAAAGAGGAAGACAGAGATAGGGGAAAGAGGAGAGAGATAAAGAGAGAGACACAGAGAGAAACATACCAAGAGGAGAGACAAAGATAGAGAGAGATAGAGAACAGAGAGAAATAGTTAGACTTTAATGAATAATTTAAAATAGTTGATCTTACCTATATTTAGAATAGTATACAGAATATAATATTGCTCTGTATTCTAATTACAAAACAAGAAGAAAATAAAACAAAATTGCAACCTTAAAGGCTCTCTTACACCTAGGTGTCTACCATGTTTATTCAATTTCATTAAAAAAAAACTTCAAAAGAATGTTTGTTATTCATTAAATATCAATATCAAATGATATGTAAAAGAGAGAGATGTGTCTTTGTAAGCTATAAACCAAAATAAGGTTTACAAAACATTTTTCTTATAATTCTATGAGCTAAATTATAGATGGAGAAAATGCTATCCATATTTTATTAAATTAATTGTTAGCTATGTGATCTTTAGTAAGGAATTTCAATTTTCTGAATATGTTACCTATTCCATTCAATAAAGATAATGATGATGGTGGTGATGATTTTCATTATTTATATATTGAAGCTATAAAATGCTAAATACAACTGTTATGCATTTTGCTACAAGTAATACAAGTACGAAATATTAGTCACATTTTAAATATAGATCTATTTTTAATCTTACCACCTTTATTTTTACCTCCTGCTACCCGTTGTGACATACAGTTGGATGAGAAAAATATTACAATTATCTCAGGCAAACAAGAGATAGCAGGTAACATTCATGGTCCCAAATTAAATAGATTGAAGAGACATAGCTATATTACATTTGGTAAACTGTTTTCAATGATCCCAAGCTACTCCCTGTCACAAAAGTTTATCTTTTCTATGGCAATATTTTCCTGGAAATGATTGTAAATCACCAAACTTCAAAATCTTAGAATAACCAAAATTATATGTTGCATAAAAGATAGATGATAGATATCTGTTGACTGTATAATACTACAAAACTGACATGTGTGGAAGACAAAGAAAAGACATTGCCAAAATGATCTATGCAAAGAAAAAAAAAAGGATTTGAGTTGATCACATAGTGAGAACAATTGATTACAGATGGATAGCTTGAGTGTTGGATATGGTATAAAATGAAATACTAAAGAAAAAAAAATGCAAATTTTAAAGAAAGTCTTCTTAGATACATCTTTTTTTGGAAAATATGAACAAATCATAAAGAATGAAACTGAAACTGATATGTTATGATTTGCACCAATGGAGAAAGTACATTCTTTGGATCACAGAACCAATGAAATGTTAAAGAATGTAAAATGTCCTATTTTTGTTCATCCAAAACTTGAAAGATGAAAATTTATATGAACAAAATTGAAAATCTGAAAATGCTCATAAAAGACTTAAAAAGAAAATGAGAGAGGTAGGAGAAAAAATGAGAAAAGAAATTAAAGGTATGCAGCCTAGAAAGAGAAAGAGACATCAGTTTCTTAAAAAGCACAATTGGCCAAATGCAAAAAAAAAAAAAAAAAAAAAAAAAAAAAAATCACTGAAGAAAACACCACCTTCAAAAAGAGAATTAACCAAATGGAGAAAGAGATACAACAGCTAACTGAAGAAAATCAAACATTAAAAACTAGAACAAAGCAAGTGGAAGATAAAGAAATTCTCTATAAAATATCTATAGACAAAATAAAATATTAATGTCTATCTGCCAAGACAAACCCAGGAACTATATAAACACACTACAAAACACTTCTCATACAAATAAAGTGAGATCTAAATAACTGGAAAAAAAATATCAATTGCTTATGGGTAGGCTGAGCTAATATAATAAAAAATTACAATTCTGCCTAAATTTACCTACTTGTTTAGCACCATACCAATCAAACTGCCAAAAATTATTTATACAATTAGAAAAATAATAACAGTAATTTTCCAGTTATCCTATGAATTTTTGTCAAATAGTGAGTTCTTATTCCAGAAGCTAGAGTTTGAGGATTTAATCAAATACTAGATTGCTATTGGCCTCAATTAATGTGTCGTGTATATTTAATCTATTCCATTGATCCACTATTCTGTTTCTTAGCCAGTTCGAAATGGTTTTGATGGACATTGCTTTATAACATACTTTTAGGTTTGGTACTTCTAAAGCACCACCCTTTGTATTTTTTTTCCATTAGTTACATTGATAGTCTTGCCCTCTTGTTTTTTCAGATGAATTTTGCTATTTTTTCTAGTTCTATAAAATAATTTTTGGCAATTTCTTTGGTATGAAACTGAACAAAGAAGACCAATTTTGGCAGAATTGTCATTTTTATTATATTAGCTCAGACTTAGCCATGAACAATTGATATTTTTCCAATTGTTTAGATCTGATTTTATTGTTGTGAAAAAGGTTTTGTAATTGTGTTCAAATAGTTCTTGAGATTATCTTGGCAAGTAGACACTCAAGCATTTTATTTTGTCTAAAGTAAATTTAAAGTAATTTGCCTCTATCTCTTACTGATGGACTTTGTCAGTAATATATAGAAATGCTGATGATATTTGTGGGTTTATTTTATATCAGGCAATTTTGTTAAAGCTATGAATTGTTTCTAGTATATTTTTGGATGATTTTCAAGAATTCGTAAGTATATCATCATGTCATGTGCAAAAAGGGATAGTTTTATATCCTCATTACCCATTATAATTCCTTCAATTTCTTTTTTCTTTTCTTATTACTAAAACCAACATTTCTAGAATAATATTGAATAATAGTGATGATAATGGGCATCCTTATTTCACTCCTGATCTTATTGGAAATGGATCCAGCAACTCTCCATTATAAATAGTGCTTGCTGTAGGTTTTAGATAGAAGATCATTATTGTTTTTTAATTTTTATTTTATAATTATAACTTTTTTGACAGTGCATATGATTGGGTAATTTTTTACAACATTATCCCTTGCACTCACTTCTGTTCCAATTTTTCCTTCCTTCCCTCCACCCCCTCCCCTAGATGACAGGTAGTTCCATACATGTTAAATATATTATAATATATCCTAGATACAATATATATGTGCAGAACCTAATTTCTTGTTGCACAGGAAGAATTGGATTCAGAAGGTAAAAATAACCTAGGAAGAAAAACAAAATGCAAATAATTTACATTCATTTCCCAGTGTTCCTTCTCTGGGTATAGCTGATTCTGTTTATTATTGATCAATTGGAACTGAATTAGATCTTCTCTTTGTCGAAGATATTCACTTCCATCAGAACACATCCTCATATGGTATCGTTGTTGGAGTGTATAATGATCTCCTAGTTCTGTTCATTTCACTCAGCATCAGTTCATGTAAGTCTCTCCAATCCTCTCTGTATTCAGATGATCATTATTTTAAGGAAAGTTTCCTTTATCCCTAAGCTCTCTTGTGTTTTTGATAGGAATGGGTGCTGCACTTTGTCAAAATATTTTTCTGCATCTATTGAGATTATCATGTTTTCTATTGGTATTTTTTAATTGATGTGGTCAATTATGGTAATAGTTTTCCTGATATTAAACTACCCTGCATTCCTGGTATAAATCCTACTTAATCATAGTGTATTATCCTGCTAATAAGTTGTTGTAATCTCTTTGCTATTATTTTATTTAAGATTTTTGCATCTATGTTTATTAGTAAGATTGGTTTGTAATTTTCTTTCTCTATTTGACCTTTCCTGCTTTAGATATCAGTGTCATATTGGTTTCATAAGAGGGATTTGACAATACTACTTCTTTACTTATTATTTCAAATAGTTTACATAATACTGGAATTCTTTAAATGTTTGGTAGAATTCACTTGTGAATCCATCTGGCCCTGGAGATTTTTTTCTTAGGGAGTTCATTAATGACTTGTTCAATTTCTTTTTTCCGAAAATGGGGACTGTATAAGTAATTTATTTCCTTTTCTGTCAACCTGATCAATTAATATTTTTTATAAATATTCATCCACTTTAGTTAGATTGTCAGACTTGCTGCCATACAACTGGGCAAAATAACTCCTAATTATTTCTTTAATTTAATTTTCATTCATCTAATTTCATTCAATTCAATTTTCATTCATCTTAATTTCATTTCATTCAAGGCATGAACTCACCATGCCTTTCATTTTTGATGCTGGTGATTTTTTTTCCCTTTATCTGATCAGATTCACTAAAGGTTTATCCATTTTTCTGGCTTTTTTCATAAAACCAACTCAGTTTTGTTTATACTTCAATAGTTTTCTTAGTTTGTATTTTATTAATCTCTCATTTGAATTCAAAATTGCTAATTTGGTATTTAATTGGGGGGGTTAATTTATTCTTTTTCTAGCATTTTTAGTTGCATGCCTAATTCGTTGATCTCTATTTTCCCTATTTTATTTATGTAGCTATTTAGAGATTAAAAAAATTTTTTTTCTCTAAGGACTGCTTTGCCTGAATCCCATAGATTTTGGTATGTTATCTCCTTACTGTCATTTTTCTTGGGTGAAATTATGGATTGTTTCTGTGATTTGTTATTTGATCAACTCATTATATGTATATATATATATATATTTTTTTTTTTCCCCTCCCCACATTTACCTTTCTATGGTTATCTTGAATCCTGTGTTTATAGATTGAATTTTCTGTTTATGTTCTGTTTTCTTTCTTTTTTTTTTTTTTTCAGTAGAAATGATTGAAAGTCTTTCTTCATTGAAGCTCCAGTTCCTCCTCTAAAAGATGAGGCTGAATCTCACTGGATAGTTAATTCTTGATTGTAAACCCAAGTCCTTTGCTTTCTCAAAATGTGATATTCCAGGCCCTCTCATCCTTTATTGTAGAAGCTGCCACATCCTGTGTAATCCTTAATGTTGCTTCTTGATATTTTAATTGTTTTTGTCTGACAACTTGCAGCATGCTCTCCCTGAAACTGCTCCACATTTGTAGAATTTCTGTCTTAAAACCATCAGTTTGACTCTGCCCCCTTCACCAATATATTATTAAAGGTTTTATTGATTCATTTTTTCATCTCTGTTCATTCCCTCTAATTCTCTTTTTCTTCACCCAAGAGAAGCCCCTCCTGATAATACAAAAATAGGCAGAAATTTATGACCAAAGAAGAACTAGAGAACATTATGAAATGCAAAATAGACAACTTTGAACATATTAAATTTAAGTTTTTCCACAAACAAAAACAACACAAACCAGATTAAAAGGGAAGTACAAAGCTGAGGAAAAAAATTTACATCCAGTGTTTCTGATAAAGTCCTCATTTCTAAAATATATAAAGGACTGTGGCAAATTTATAAGTCATTCCCCAATTGAAAAGATTGCTCTAAATCACTATTGATTAAAAAATGCAATTAAAACAATTCTGAGGTACCACCTCATACCCCTCAGATTGGCTAAGATGACAGGAAAAGATAATGATAAATGTTGGAAGGAATGTGGGAAAACTGAGACACTAATGGATTGTTGGTGGAATTGTGAAATGATCTAGCCATTCTGGAGAGCAATTTGGAGCTATGTCCAAAGGTTATAAAACTATTCATATCCTTTGATACAGTAGGGTCATTACTGGGTCTATGTCCCACAGAAATCACAAAGGAGGGAAAAGAAGTCACATGTGCAAAAATATTTGTAACAGGTCTTTTGTGCGGGCAAAGAATTAGAAAGTATGTAGATGCCCATCAATTGGGGAATTATTGAATAAGTTATGAAATAGAGAGGGGACTATGGAGGATGAATGTAAATCATAATATACTATGTTCATTTTTTTGTCAATTTTTTTCTCTTATGGTTTTCCCTTTTTGTCTCCTCACATGACTCATAGAGAAACATGTATTTTAAAAAAATTTAATGTATACATATAAACAGAAAAATAAAGAAAATAATAAAAATGGAAAAAGGGGAAAATGACATTATCTTCATTTTTGAGATGAAATGTCTATTATATTTACAAATCTGTTTTGATTTTTTAAATACCTATTATTATTTAATATCAATTAATATGTTCACATATATTTGTTAAGTTCCTACTATGTGCTATCTGTTCTGGCAGTAGAAATCTATTCTTAAAGGTAAAGTTCATGATTCATTTTTATAATAAGACCTGAGTTAAAGTAAATTTCACCATAGTCCACCTTGCTGGTACTAAGAAATTTAACAGAAAATTAACATCAAAATTAACATAAGAAAATTAGCCTACTTTGGCAAATAAGTCTGGAAAACCCAAACCTGTAAAATAATGACAAATGATAAAGTGTACTGCACACCTTTTCTTCAAAAGTATATTAAATGCAATAAGATGTTATTTCAAACAAAATTTTGAAAAGTATAGTATATATTTATATATACTTATATTTATTTATATATTAATATATATTTTATATATTAAAAGTCAGCTACTTTTGCAAAAGGAGAATAAATGAGTACAAATGCTTGTGTTAATATGAGAAATATGTGTGCCTGTGAAAGTTTAACATTAATGGTGATGGTAGAAATTAGTATACTCAGTAGCAATACATATTTAAATGCTAGAGTAAAAGATTGGTTTAAGAAAGGAAAAAATAGGGGTAGCTACTTGGTGTAGTAGATAAAGCTCCTATTCTGAAGTCAGGAGGACTAATTTCAAATCTAGCCTCAGACACTTAAAACTTACTGGTTGTGTGACCTTGGGTAAGTCACTTAACTTCAAAAAGCAAAAGAAAAAAACAAGATATGGGAAAATAAAAAAGGAGGAAAAAGAGAAAGAAAAAGTGGACAGCATCTATTTGCAATATTAGCAACATTAATAGAGTGATGATTTAACCCATTTAATTTCTCTTTAATCCCCTCAAAAGATGTCCCCAACATCACATCCCTTCAGGTTATCTAGGGGACCTATAATTTATCTACTCCTTACTTACTCTTTGCTAATTTTTAGGAAAAAGTCTAAAATCATGGGAGTGAGCTAGTTTCATGAGTTTTATAAGTAATAAGAAGTCAGTCATAGTTATCATAACAGGAAAAAATTTAAAAAATTTCAAAATTAGTAGAAATGATATTGTTTCTAAATAATTAACATAGGTGTAAATCTTTACATTTATTTATGATGAGTGATTATTTGTCTCTGATTCTGACTCCTAAATCATAAGATCTTAAGAAATGTCATTTGTCATCAGAAACTTGATATGTTCTCTCTGAGGTTCTAATTGTGACAGTTTCATCAAGGCTTAGTTGTAGAAAAGCACAATAGTCATTTAATAATTACCTTATCCTCAAAATTCATCAATGAAATTCTAGCAATTCTTTCTTATAATAATTTATTGTATGAATTTTAAATTGTTATCATTATCTCAAGAACAAGTGAGTTCTATTGGTATTAAGCTAGAGGACAAAGTAATACTTTCATTTATCCCCAAATTATATAACTTCCAAATTTTAGGGAATCTATCATTTAGGAAAATGTATTACTTTTAGGAAAGGGAACATTGTTTCCTCTGTCTTTCTCTCTTTGACTCTTTTATAACTTTGTCTCTCCTCGCTCTCTCTCTCTAGGCCTCTGTCTGTCTCTATCTCTTTGTCTTTCCTGGTCTCTTTGTCTCTTGGTCTCTCTGTCTCTGTCTCTACCTCTTTCTTTGTCTCTCTCTCTCTCTCTCTCTGTCTCTGTCTCTCTTGTCTCTGTCTCTCTCTCAGACATACACACATATTTGCAACCATGCAAATACGCAGACATATAATGTGCAAGATTGTTTCAAAGTTGTTACAATAGTTGTTTCGACAATTACAGGTTTGAGTTCTATATTATTGAAAATCCACACTCCTAATTCAACTTTGGAATGTAAGATAATCAATTATTACATTTCACATGCATGATATCCTGCAATATGAAGAATATTTTCATTGGACAATAGCGTTCCATTTAAAACAAAAATATAACTTACATAATTCAGCTTAGTCTAAAAATCTTACTAGATGAACAGTAATCAAATTTATCTGGGGGACACTCTGTGGAATGCAATCCTCAAACTATATATCCATAGTTAAGATTAGAGAACAAATATAGTTCCTATTGTATTATTTGACAAATGGTATGTCATACAGTGTTATGTGATAACATAATAAAAGATTCTATCATAATGCCTCTGTATAAGAGGGCAAAGTTAAGTCTGCCAAGAAGACTTGAACTATCAAGTTTTAGAGTTAAGTAAGTTGCCTCAGGGGCCTTCCTTCAGGCTCATGAAGTGAAAGAAAGTAGATATGCAAATCCAAATCAGATCTCCCAAAGTGCATTAGATTTCCCATCTTGTGGCTAACCAATGACATCATTTATGTTAAATTTTACTTTTAAATATACATATTTTATACCCATTAAAAAAGCCCTCTTTATCAAGCTCAGCCACTCGTTTATGTACCAATCAATTCAATAACTTGGTTTTAAGAAGCAGAGATAACATGCATATGAACCACCAAATGGCTTTCAAACAATCAACTTCCCTGCCCCTTTAACCCCTTCCATTGTAACTTTTTTTTAGCTAATGGGTCATACAACAAAGACGGTAATATTATCCTAGAAAAGGTCATAATCAAAGTGCAAATTTTATGTGCATAGGCATTCACCAGTGTAGAATAATTTATATTATTGAATGTCTGTCTGACACTTGAGGCCAAAAGGGATAAATAGAGGACAGGCAAATTTGTAAAGGGTAAGCCTGTTAGCAACAAGTTTTTGTTATTGAGGTATGAGAGAATAAGGGTAGAGAAACCAACCTTGAATGTTAGCTGACTCAGGAAGAAAAGGATGGAAAGTTTGGGAAAAGGGAGATATTGAAAACATAAGGAACATAGAAGACAAGCTATACTTACCTTACAATTTACCTAAGGTCATCTCTAAAGATTATATGGTCAAATTACATGAGTCAAAGACTTGTTACAAAATCCATCTTTTTGCAGATTCTATTTCCCAGTAGAATCAGTTATGTATATTTAGATTTTTTTAATTTTGGGGTCCTTAGCCTAATTTACACTCACACTGTTGAGTAGTTTCCTCATAGAGTTCACAGCAGACCACATCATCCTCTCAAAGTTCTGGATGCTCCTGAGATGTTGTTTTTCTTTTTTCTCCCCTTGAATTCTATTGGCTTAAATTCCCATTTTTTGTGTTTTCTCCAATATCAAACGGCAATTATACTTGTTTCCCAATATCATTTAACCAAATAACAATGATTAGTTTTTATGAAGGGCTATGTACTGAGAAGATGCAGTTAAAAAAAAAAAAAAAAAAAAGATGTACAAATATGCATCATCAACATACTGGAGACATACTCTTCCTTATCCTACCCCAGGTTCTAGGAGAGTAGATTCAAACAAATCTTTCTATAAAGTATTCATCCCAGTATATCCCAAAAACAAAAATTCATACAGATAACAAATTTACCTCTGAATGTTGCAGCCAGTGGAAAAACAAATCTTTCTTTCTTTTAGGAACTGACATCTTGGTTATAAGATGAATTTATTTCTAGTCAATATACCATTCAATCCTAAGGGCATTTTGGTTTGTCTGACTGCAAACTCTATGATGTACTTCAGCTTTTAGACTTCTGGAACTTATCCTGGCTTTTCAAAATTCACAAAGTCAAAAGTTAGTCTGCTCTATCTTCAGTTTTTTTTTTTTTTTTGTTGTTTGTTTTGTTTTGTTTTGTTTTGTTGTTAAGATGGGAAAGAATTGACATTACAATGACTAAGTTTTCATGGCTTCATAGTGTCCTGGGTGGGAAGAAGAAACCACTAGGGTTAGTGCTACCTCTCTCAAAGGCAGCAGTATCATGTTCTTGAGACTTTAGGCTGGCTGCTCCTGAGAAAGATCAGAAATCTGTCTAAGGGCCATAGTAGCTCACCCTTTCCCTTGGATGCCAAGGAAGTGAAATGGTCCAAGTTACCCCCCCCATGAGTATGTTTTGTATGGTATCCAATTCTTTCTCAATAGCAAATAAAAACTCTGTGTTGTTACCACATGATTAGTGGATGGAAACAGTTACCAAATGACTATGTCATATAGACATATATATATGACTATGTCATATAGACAATGTGTCAGACAAAGTCTACTAAGTATAAGTTTAAGCTTATAATTGCAAAAATAATTTGTAATAAAGTTTAAATATCCTTCAGGATATGTGATTGAGAAGTTTTAGTTCAGAGAAGGTACACATATTCTCTGATTGCTTTCTGTTGACCATGAGAAATATTAATCGGTTGTTGAGTGTGAATTCAATGTCTTTTATAGTACACAAACCCCATCTGTGACATCTCTTCTAGGTTCTGTTTTGAACAGAAACTCTATGGGTCTTAACTTCTCAGACTGATTATTTTCTACCTAGGTAGAAAATCTTATCTAGTCTTAATCATTGAGTGGTCATTGCTTTTGTTAAACACCTTATTAAAAGTTCAAGATCTTCCTCTACATGTAGGGCCATTTCCAGTTATACTGTCTATATCTTGACACTGGATCCAGATAGCTCTAAAGGAGAAAGAGACTTTGCATAGGTCATCCTCACTGAAATTTAATCCACTTTCATGTCATGTCATCACCTATGTGATACCGTGACTCTCTTTAAGAACACAGGACAAACAATTGTCTAGCTAATTTTGAAGACTAAAGCCTCTACTCTGTCAATGGATGTTCTTCTTCCATGTTAAGCCATGGGATATAAGCTTGTGGCCTTTTAGGCAAATTTCTGTCTGGAATGAGTGCATTTCCTGTTTGTGACTTCTTTTCTTTGGTATATAGCTTTACGGTATCTTAGAATAAGGGAATTGACTTTTTTTTTTTCCTGGGCACCTGAGCAGCAAAATATTAGCTATAATTTCAATGGAAGGGGAAATACAGATATAGACAATATCAGAGCAGCTGAGAGTGAGAAAGACAGAGAAAGAGATTATTGCAAAGCATAAGCTTGACATTGCTAGGGCTATACTTACCACAAGTAAAATGTAAAATAACCAAAGACTACCACTGTCTGAATAAAGCTTGAATACTAGCTTCCCAATTGATTATAATAACTCCAATTCTCTTTTGATTAATATTATCTTTGCTTTGTGGGAATAAAACTACTTGTTCTATATAATATATAGTTAATATAATAAAACTACTGATACATGTTTAAAATCTGGTGCTTTTTTGCTTCTCTCTCTTCCTCATATTCCCCTGCGGGGGGATGATTGGCTCTAATGTTTCTTACCTATGTAATTTGGGGCAAATCACTTAATTCCTTTGGTCTCAGTTTCTCCATCTGTACAATGAGGGGATTGGGTTAGATGTCCGTTGTGTTACTTTTTGGATCTAGGGCTATGATTATATAGTCTGATTTATTTACTTAAGTGAGAGAACCAACAAAGGTACACTTTAGGACACAATCTGTTCAAAGATTTTGCTTATAATACAGAGTTATACTTGATATATAAAGGAAATGAAAACAAAAAGCTTTGAGATTTTTGAAAATGAATTTAACTAATATTCTACTAGTTGAGCAACTTTTGTAGTTTGAAAGAATTATTTGGGGGAAAAGATATACTCCTTCTGCCCCTAAAATGATGAGTATTTAAAAGTAGAAAGTTAAGAGTGGAGATATTTAACAATAGCACCACTATCGTGATGCTATTAATAACAGACAATTGGGACAGAGTTCATAATGACTTAATTCCTAGTTCATTAACTTTTATGAATTTAATAAGAATCTATTAAAAGTAAAATATGCCACATTGAAATTACCAAGCTCAGATATACTTATTTTTGATGAATCTCAATTTCATGTTATGGTATGAATTTCCACCAGCTAGCCAAACTGTTAAATAAATTGCTTTATCTATCATTATCCTATTTTTTTTATAAGCTCTTCTCTTTCACTTGTTCCCAGGAGCCATTCTATGTCATACCAAAATAATGTATCATGTAAACTTCAAATTGTTTTCTCTGAATGGGTTGGAAACTAGCTATTGGTTAATGAACCTTGATGCTCCATCCACACAGTTTCTGTCTGGTAACATAATAAGCTAGAAATAACTGTTTCTCTCTTCGTCATTTGAAAATACTGGCATTTTCCTACCATAAAAAGCACAAACTTTGACCTCTATTTTAAAATGACTTTGTAATGTATTGTGGAATATTTGTAAAAGCAAAAGAGACACACTAGAATTATTAGATTTTGGTTTCGAGAAAACAATCACCTGAACTGCCTTCTTCAATATCCCTTAGGATGGTCCACTGCAATAAAAGCAGTTACATTCTGGATGAAAACATTTAGAAACATATGATAATTTCATACTTTGGATCTTTAAATATTATTTTCCTAATTCATTTTGCCAAATATGATTGTGATTGAGTGATAGTTAATTCTTACACAAGGAAATAAAATGTCATCATTTTGCTTGAATATAGTGTATATCTCTATTCACAAAAAAAAAATCACTTTTTTGGCTGCTCGAAACCTAAAATGAAAGTTCTACATATCTACAATAATCAGATATCAGTCTTGCGTGGGGTAATATATAGTTCTATAAATTTATCCCATGAAAAGTTTTCTTTCACAGCATTATTTGTTTTATAATAACAGATTTAAATGATTTGTGCAATTAGATGAACTCAATATTTTTTAGTTTGTATAATTATAAATATTATTAATCATCCTAGTTCATTAACTTGTACTGTTTTTTATCTGTCTCCAGAAAATACCAAGCTTAAAGTGGAAGTTTGAATATAGGGCTTCAAAGTAGAATGAAAGCACATGTGAATGAAATCAGACAGGAACATGAACAGTAAATGAGGTGAACATTGAGGGTTAAATGTGGGTCAGAAAGATCTAGAAAATGATTTCCAGTGTTGTTTAAGGGTGCTCTTAAGTCAAGGGATTTTGGGTCTAATGAAATGTTTCAGATGAAGGACAATGAAAATTGAAGTCCTCTATTTTCCTAGTATCTTTTATTGTATTTTCTAGACCAAAGTCTGTGTGGGAATAATACAGGATTGCTGCCTATTGTTACATTCTTATAAAGAGCTGTGCATGTGCCAAAGTAACATTCCAAAGCACTTTAAGGTTTGCAAAGTGCTTTTCCCACACTATTTCACTTAATTTTCACAACAACCCTGTGAAGTTGGTTTTTACAAGTAAAATTATTAAGCTCATATTAAAAATTCAAGTTAATTCAAATTGAATAAGCATTTACCACATGTGAAGGTCCGGAATTGTAAAGGTCCGGTCGTCTCTAAGTTATCCTTGGGGACTGCCGTCTCAACTCAAGCTCCCAGCCAGACTCTCTCCTTCCAGCCTGCCGTCCCAACTCTGTCCCAGAGTAGACTACCTCCTTGCCCTCCTGCCCTCCTCTTTTATCCTAGCAGAGATTGTAGTGAGAACTCAACGGGGCTTGTGAGAAATTACTTCAACTTGCTCCCTCAGAATTCCAAAGGTGTAAACTCCCTTTAAAAGCCCGAACCAAAGGTATGAATTCTGAGCCAAAGAACTGTCCAGACAACCTTTCTCACCTTGTAATCCTAACATCAGAGAACTGTCCAGACAACTTGAGTTTTCACCTTATAATCCTAACAACCAAATACTATATCTAGAATCATAAATATCTATGTTACTATCCTGTGAAAATATAATTTCAGGTTGGAGTGTATATGAATATGGGACAGGCAGAAATGTATTGACAAACTAGTAAAATAACAAAGAATCTAGCAGGGGGATTATACTTCATGTCTCTAGAAGGTCCAGAAGAAGCTAAAGATTATAGTCATTCACTGAAGAAGGGGAAAATACTGTTTGGTTTACTGATATAGTGTCTTTATCACCTTAATAAAATAGAAGAAAAATCATGGGCTTTCTTGATGCTTCAGAAGGAAAGACTGGCAGCATTACCAGCATAAGAAAATTGCTCAACTGTTCTTTTAATGAATATCCTATTGCTATTCTGAATATCTACCTATCCCCTTCAATGGTTAAGTAACTTTCCTCATGTATAAAACAGATTGAATGATTCCTTTTGTTCCAATCTTTAAGCAGAGATATCAGCTTTAGCTGAGCTGGATTTGGAATAGGAACATCAACTATAAATGTCCAACATTCATCTCTTCTTTGATTTTTGTGTTATATCATCAAGTTTTGAGATTCAAAATCACATGTAATATTACTAAAAGACATGGTATTACAAAAACGATGTGTGTGTCTGATTGTGTAGGTGTGTGTGTGTGTGCATATGCACATGGGTATGTATAGACATTCAAGAGTTGTTGGGGATTGCTGAGAATTCATTACCAAGTGCTCAGTCAGCAAGTCACAGTTAAGACTTCAACTCTGCCTTGATATATTTGAAGAAGAGATAACATAGGAGCAAAATACTGTTCTTTTCTTAGGATGACTCTGAGGCAACTTCATGCAGACCTAAAAGAAGGGGGAAAACTTCAGAATATTCAGTTCACCCTCCCCATAACCTACAAAAACAGCAGAAATCTATCTGCCCTTGATCAAAACAAAAGGAACACAGGAAAATGGAACAGGCAGTGAGCATGTGGGAAACTGGCATATACATAGAACCAATTCTATACCAAGTCACTGAAAAATAAGATTCCCAGTGTAGAAGATGACTGAGATCCCAAAGGTTAGTCCACCATCAGAAATGAAGGAGCCAGAAAGTGAACAGGGTAATATATTGAGGGAAGGGGGAGGGAAAGGGAAGACAAGAATCACAAAGAAGAAATTTAACATAAAACAGAACACATGAAAAAAATCAACAGAGATGATACTAAACTGAGAGCAAAATATGCAACATAAAAATTTAACATAAAATGACATATAAAAAAGATGAGAAAAATTCTTAAATAATAATTCAAAACAGACAAACCAATGCTTGATGAAACAGAATTTTATGGATTGTCAAGAAAGCAAAAAACAAAGGACAATGTTCTCAAATGGTTTAACTCAGAACATTGAAGAGGGGAAATTACATGAGAACAAATGACAAAACATATATATATGGTGAGTATAGCAAAAGTATTTAGCAGATTAGAATAACTTGACCACATGGTGGTCTCTCCAAAAAAAAAAAAAAAAAAAGCAAAATAAAGGTTATTTATATTACTAGTAATTAGTAGATTAGTAATATAAATAGCCATTTCAGTGAAGAAAAATATGAAAGGGAAATAACACAAATGTTAAAAGATGACTTTCTTATAAGGAAAATAATCTGATTTAAAAGATAGGATGTATAGAGATGATTTAAGGGTTATTAGCCTCTCAGAAGAACATGATGAGTAAAATGAAAACAAAAAACTGAACCCCATAATACAACCCCCAAAATTTACCCAGAATTTATGAATACAGAACATGTGAAATCTGTGAATGTTTATTTGTGAATCATGGTTGCTGTCTCTAGGGAAAGGAATAAAAGCAAAGAGGGAAAATATATGATAATTTTGTGTACTTGAAAGGAATAACAAGGTGTGCATGGTAAATTTACACTATCTCTATGTGTTTTGTTTGAATCCATAAATTAAAAATAAATAAAAGAATTCACAGACTTAATCCAGCAAAGAAAAAAAAATATATTTGCTGTTTAAAGACATATAACTGTTAGATAACACTTTTAAATTAAAGAGTTCCAATGTCAATGAATCAGCAAATTTCTAAGAGAAAGACAATTAAATATAAAAAAGAATATTCAAGTAATATAATAATATTCTGTACTCCCTAGAAACAACAGAATAGAATGTAATAATATATTCCAAAAAGCAAAGTAACTCAAGATGAAACCCCAAATGATAGACTATAAATCTGACCCAATTCACAGATGAAAAGAGATGGACACTGAATACATAAGAAGCATTTGAAGCATTCCTACAAAAAGGAATGGGGATTGGGGACTTGAACAGATATTCCTTTAAACAAAGGAAACATAAGACATAAAAATAAAAGAACTCTCAAGAAAAGCCCTAATAATGAAATAAATTGTCCTATCTCTAAACACTATTAAAAGCAAAAAAATACTAGAACTAGCAAATTAACTAAGGAGTTGAAAATAAATAACAGAAACCACCAAGTGATTCTTACTGTAAAAGTGCACAAATGAAGATGAAAGTAGGATGTAAAAGAAATAGCAGTGATGTTGGAGGAACAAGTCTGAAACACCATACATTAAATTTCATAGTCACCTTACAGGTGAATTAATATGTTTGTCTGTTTGCTGTTGTTGTTGGTTTTTTTTGTCAGACTAAATTGCAGAATAAAAAAAAAATCATTAAAAAAAAAAAAAGAAAGAAAGGGAAAGTTAAGGATAGAGGGGGATGTATAATGTACCTTAATCAAGTCCATGATAAATAACAAATGGAAAATAACTCCTTTATTATTCAGGAAGAAGGACTACAAAAAGAAGTAAAGTAGTAAAGGAAGGGATTAAAATAGGGGGGTAGGGAGAAAGAGAGTGGTCTCACTGAATTATGGGAATATGTCTCCCTGCAGAACATTCCAATTGGGGGACCAATTTAGTTCTGTAATGGAGTATCATGACCTTATAATGGGTATAATCTGAAGGATCTGATACACAAGGAGACATCCTTCTCTAAAGGAAATATTACGGTTCCATGGACAACATATGTACTGCATAAGGGAAAAGGAAAGCAAAGCATCTGGAGGCAAACAAAACTCAAAACTATGAAGGAAGTAACCCAATAAGGATACTGAAAGAGGAGGAAGGGTTTAGTAATAGGAGGAGGAGGAAGAAAATAATGATGATCATGGGGATGGCAAGGAACAGAATTGGACACTGCCCATTTTGAGATGCAGAAACTTCTACTATGGGACAATGCAAATAATAACATTATTAATAATTTATACAGTGCTTTAAGGTTTTACAATGCATCAAAATTTTCTTATTTTATCCTCACAAATGTGGGAGGTAGATGCTATTATCACTATTCTTTAAATTATGAAATTAAAGCAAAGGCTAAATTATCTGCTCAGCATCAGAAACTAATAAGTTTCTGAGATCATATTTGAAACAGATTTTCCTGAGTTCAAGTCAATTGCTCAACCTACTGTGCCATCTACTTTCTAACCTTATTACTTCACTTAGGAGTTGCCACTTCTAACAAAAGTACAAGAAAGGAAAATGAGAGGGCAAGATTCTCAAGGCAATAACATAAAATTGTTTACTTTAGAAAACTTGTACTTCAAAAGCATTAATTCCATGAAGAATGAACAGAGACTAAACAAAGAATAAATATAAAAACTATGTACCAATTAGTAAGTTTAAAATAAACAGAAAAGGAAGAGAATGAAGAAAAATTTAATGTAACAGAAAACAAAAAAAGAAAAACCTAATAAATAAATAGGAAGTGAAGAAATAAGGGATGTTAATCATTTAACTGATCAGTAGAAAATAAAGAGATTTTAGATAAGTAAGGAAAGGGGAAAAAAAGAAAAAGGGTTTAGTATCAAATTCCAAAATAAAAGATGATATATGTATAGGCATGGAGGCTGAAAATACTGGAACAAATTCAATGCATAGTACCTGGTCTTTATGGAGTATTCATACTGAATACTCAAGAAAAGTATAGACTTTAGTATATTAAACAAATTCAGCTTATTTCTAGTTTTACTTAATAATAATGTTTTAAGATATATTCCTAAAACCATAACGTATAATGAATTACATATTATTATAAAGTCCATTCTTCCAGTATACATCAAAACATAATAAGGTTCATTTATATATATATATGTATATACATATATATAAATGTGTGTGTGAGACATGCCACTCTACATCTATAGAGAATGTCTTAAAGAACACATTTACTAAATTTACCCCCCTATCATAAAGGAAATCTTTATTGTGAATCAGTTCTTTTGCTGTACAAAGTTATCTCAGTGGGTTCTAGCACTGCAAATTAGCAGCCAATGATAACATTAGTTGTAATATTCATTCCTAAAACAATTTAAACACCTTTCATAATATAAATCTCTATACACTATACCTCATTTAACAACCATTAAAATATCTTACATCTCAAATCAAGTGTACCTACTAATAATGACTTAATTTTATTACTTGTCTGAGCTGATTTTACATTATCAGCAATCCTATACCAATCATGTGGAGCATTGTATGCAAAGCATATGCAAAGCATGTTTGCTCATTTCTCTATATATGTCTCTCTCTCTTTCTTTTTCTTTCTTTCTCTTCTCCCTCCCTCCCTTTATCCTTCCTACCCAATTCCTCCCTTCTTCCTTCTTTCAAAATTAGGAGCAATTCAGCTAAAATGTAAGGATTATACTATATATATATATATATATATATATATATGTATGTATATATATATTTTTTTAATAGCAAGTTAGGCACAAAAACTAAAATTTCATTATTTATTCTGCCTGAATAGTCAAGATAATCCTAAACATTAAACTAAATAATTTTTAACCAATGAATTCACTAAAAAGAATTTTAGACAAAAAAAAAATCCTCTTTATATGTATTATTTCTAATCAAATACTATCTCTTGATATATACCTTATTTCCAGAAATGCAAACAGATACAAACACATTGAGAAAAATGTGGTTTTTTTGTTTCAAATTTTAGCTTAGCTTTTCCTATATAATATTGATTTGCTTAGTTAGAAGAATATTAAGTGTTAAGGAATTGTGCTACAGGATTCCTGATGATTCCTTTTATTATATTGGTGTGGGGTTCTATAGAATTAAAAATGCTTATCTTTTTTAAATAGAATATACCAATCGCAAATTTTACCTGTTATGCCTTTGGGAGATTTCAGTCCTCTTGAATTAAGTGTAATGAATTGGGTGCTTCCATTCAATCTAGCTATTTAAATGAATTAATTTATTAAATGTTATAGTAATTTTTCTCTCAAGTAGACAAGGTACTATAGCTTTTATACCAGAAGCCTTATGGTTATTTAACGGTTATGAAAAGTAGTATCTTTTTAATATCTTGAAAATTATCTTACCAGAGTTTAACAAGTAGCACTAAGCAGAAATGAATAAAGGCTTATTTGACTTTATTATTCTTAAATTTCCCACGCACTCCTTTTATCAAAGTCTTAGGCTCAGTAACAATAAGAGCTCAGATAAATAGTGCCTTAAGGTTTCTAAAGTGCTTCACACACTTTATCTCATTTAATCCTCACAGAAATCCTATGAGGAGATGCAGTTCTTATGTGCATTTTACAGATGAGACAAACGAGGCTCCTAGAGATAGATTTTAACTTGTCCTTGTTATACTATTAAGTATCTGAGACAGGCTTTAAACCCAAGTCTTCCAAACTCTTAGTTTAGAGCTTCAGCCACATTGGCATTCAAGGAATGATCAATAATTTGATAAGCTTTTCTTTAGTCTACACAAAATTGTTAAATGACTAAGAAGTTTACATTGATTTATTGAGAGTGGACAAGATTTGTGTGACACACTGTCTCCATGGTAAATCCTAATGAGATAAAATTATTTTAGTATGATCTAGAGTCTAAATCATTTTCTGTATGAGTTTTGTTTTATTTTATTTTTTTTAAGTATTACAACTCTAAAATTAGGAAGTAACTTAAAGGCCATTTTATTCAATCTCCTTGTATGATAAATGAGAAAACAGACAGGGGTGAAGAGACTTATCTAGAATCACAGAGCTACTAAGAAACTGAGATTGAGGTTTTCCAGCCTCTGTTCTTGCTTTCAGTAGTAATGGAAACCTTGAAACTAGCTTATTTTTAGGAATTATTATCCTGCACCCTTTGTCAACTCGGATCTAGTTAGTTTCTCAAGACCGATAAATTAGCATAACATTAATGGGAAATTTGCCTTTCTCAGACTACCTTATTATTATCACTAAGGCAGCCATAATGTGCCCAGATTGCCTAGTTAGCATCTTTAAATAAACTTTTGGGAATTTCCCAGACTATTTTGTTAAGCCCTATTGGGAACCAAGGCAGTCTTAACATTTCAATATACATCCTTGTTCCCACCTTTATTTCTCTGAGACTTTCTCAGTAATGATGTCAACTTCCCTTGGCATTATATTTCCCCAATAAAAGATGTCCTTATGTTGAAGATCTCCATTAAGTCTTTCTCAGGACTTATTCCTTTATCAGTTCTTTCTCCCAATTCATAGCATTTTTCTTTTACTGGCATCTTTCTTTTTACCATAGCTAATTCTAGTTAGTCTGCTAAACTACTCCATGGAATTAGCCAGTCAATGGCATATTCCTTTAATGGCTTCTTCCAAACCTTTTTCCTTGCTAACTCTATTGCTCTTTGAATCTATTTCATATTTTCCATACCTGGTCTATTTTATCTCTTTATTTTGTCTGTGATCTCTTCTGATAAATAAAAGTACATTTTGGCAAAGAGAACACAAGTGTGAATTTATCACATGTATTTTGAACTAGGAATTGCTACTCTGATCCCATCAGTCTTTCATGAAACATCTAAAAAGTTGATTGCTCTAAAATTCAGAATGTATTCTGAAAGTAAAGGCAGTCATTGTATTAGAATGGTTTATATGCAAACTTTGCCTATAAACATATTTTTTGGCTTGTTTGGATTCTCAAGTAACTAAAATAAACTATTTCAACTTCTGTATAATGCACTGAAGTTTAATACTGCTCAAGTAGTACCATAACACCAACTACAACTATCATATATAGCATTAACTCTAGTATTAGGGCTCTTAGCTTTTCTGATTCATGGACCCTTTTGACTATCTGTCAAAATCTCTGGATACTTTCTCAGAATAAAATTAAATTGCTGGCATTCATAAGTAAAAGAAATAGAAAATTTCTTTTATATGTTAGTGAACAACCCCTAAAATCTATTTGCAGAACCCTGACAAGGAGAAAATGTAGCTCCCTTACCGTTGGTAGCATATATCCTGTCACTGTTGCTAAAAGGATAAGAACAGGGTTTCTCATTAATATCATTGTCATTTTAATCCTTTTCTGTCTTATTAAGCACATTGCAACCTCAATTATAGCCTATTCTTAAATTTATCTTCAACCTATTTCTGCCTATTCGTTCCTTCAAATGCCTTCAAAAGCCTGGGATTCTCATATCAACAACTACCACACACAAACACATACAAACACTTTCTTTTTAAATTTTAATTTATTTTTAATATACATTGCTTTATGAGTCATGTTAGGAGAGAAAAACCAGAATAATAGGGGAAAACCATGGGAGAGGGAAAAACAAACAAACAAACAAACAAAAAGTGAACATAGCAAGTGTTGATTTATGTTCAATCTTTACCATTCTTTTTCTGGGTGCAGATTATATTTTCTATCCAAAGTTTATTGGAATTGCTTTGGATCATTGAACCATAAATAACCAAAGCTTTCAGAGTAGATCACAGCACAATCTTGCTATTATTGTGTATAATGCATTCTTGGTTCTATTTGTTTCACTCAGCATCAGTTCATGTAAATATTTCCAAGCCTTTCTAAAATCAGCTTGTTCATCATTTTATATAGAACAATAATATTCTATTACTTTCATATGCCACAGTGATTCAGCCATTCCCCAATTGAAGGGCATCTACTCCTTTTCCAATTCTTTGTTACCACAAAAAGAGCTACTACAAACATTTTTGCACATGTGGGTCCTTTTCCCTCCTTTGTGATTACCATGAGATACTGACCCAGTAGTGGCACTGCTAGGTCAAAGGGTATGCAGTTTTATAGCTTTGGGGGCATAGTTCCAAATTGCTCTCCAGTAATCAGTGTACAATCAGTGTACAACTCCACCAACAATGGATTAGTATCCCAGTTTTCCCACATCTCTTCCAACATGTTCTTTATCTTTTTCTGTCATTTTAGCCAATTTGAGAGGTGTGAGGTGGTACCCCAGAGTTGTTTTAATTTATATCTTTAATCAATAAGGATTTAGATAATTTTTTTCATGACTCTATATGGTTTTAATTTCATTCATCTGGAAATTGTCTATTCATATCCTTTGACCATTTATCAATTGGAGAATGACTTGTATTCTTATAAATTTGACAAATTTCTTTATATATTTTAAAAATGAGACTTTTCTTTATTTTTTATTTAATAATTTTTATTTACCAGATATATATATATGCATAGGTAATTTTACAACATTCACAATTGCCAAACCTTTTGTTCTAATTTTTCCCCTCCTTCCCCCCTCCCCAGATGGCAGGTTAACCAATATATGTTAAATATGTTAGAGTATAAATTAAATACAATATATGTATACATGTCCAAACACTTGTTTTACTGTACAAAAAAGAATTGGACTTTGAAATAGTGTACAATTAGCCTGTGAAGGAAATAAAAAATGCAGGCAGATAAAAACAGAGGGACTGGGAATTCCATGTAGTCATTTCATAGTCATCTCCCAATGTTCTTTTGCTGGGTGTAGCTGGTTCGGTTCATTACTGCTCAGTTGGAACTGATTTGGTTTATCTCATTGTTGAAGATGGCCATATCCATCAGAATTGATCATCATATAGTATTGTTGTTGAAGTAGACAACGATCTCCTGGTCTTGCTCATTTCACTCAGCATCAGATGGTGTAAATCTCTCCAGGCCTTTCTGAAATCATCCTGCTGGTCATTTCTTACAGAACAATAATATTCCATAATATTCATATACCACAATTTATTCAGCCATTCTCCAATTGATGGACATCCACTTAATTTTCAGTTTCTGGCCACTGCAAAGAGGGCTGCCACAAACATTCTTGCACATACAGGTCCCTTTCCCTTCTTTAAAATCTCTTTGGGATATATGCCCAGTAGTAACACTGCTGGATCAAAGGGTATGCACAGTTGGATAACTTTTTGAGCATAGTTCCAAATTGCTCTCCAGAATGGCTGGATGTATTCACAATTCCACCAACAATGTATCAGTTTCCTGTTTTCCCACATCCCCTCCAACATTGCTCATTATCTTTCCCTGTCATTCTAGCCAATCTGAGAGGTGTGTAGTGGTATCTCAGAGTTGTTTTAATTTTCATTTCTCTGATTAATAATGACTTGGAGCATCTTTTCATATGGGTAGAAATAGTTTCAATTTCTTCATCTGAGAATTGTCTGTTCATATCCTTTGATCATTTATCAATTGGAGAATGGCTTGATTTCTTATAAATTATAATCAATTCAAAAATGAGACTTTTATCAGAAACACTGTAAAGATTTTTTTCTCCAGATTTGTATTTCACTTTTAATCTTGTTTCTGTTGTTTTTGTTTGTGAACAAACTTATTATTTATTTATTATAATATATATTTTTTAATTTACAAAACATATGCATAGGTAATTTTTTTCAATTTTGATCCTTACAAAATCTTGTATTCCAAATGTTCCCCTCCTTTCCCCCACCCCTTCTCCTAGATGGTAGATAATCCAAAACATTTTAAATATGTTAAATTATCTGGCTGCACAAGAAAAATTGGGTCTAGAAAGAAACAAAAAATCTGAGAAGGAAAATAAAAATGCAAGCAAACAATAACAGAAAAAGTGAAAATGCTATGTTGTGGTCCACATACAGTTCCCATAGTCCTCTCTCTGGGTGTTGATGGTTCTCTTCATTTCTGGACAATTGGAACTGGTTTGAATCAACTCATTGTTAAAGAGAGCCCCATCCATCAGAATTGCTCATCATCTAGTCTTGTTGTTACCGTGTATAATGATCTCCTAATTTCACTCACCATCAATTGATGTAAGTCTCTCTAGGCCTCTCTGAATCATCCTGCTGGTCATTTATTACAGAACAATAATATTCCATAACATCCATATACCATAATTTATTCAGCCATTCTCCAATAGGCATCCATTCAATTTCCAGTTTCTATCCACTATGAAAAGGGCTGCCACAAACATTTTTGCACATATAGGTCCCTATATATATATTGCACATATAGGTCCTCCTTTAAGATCTTTTTGAGATATAAGGTCAATACAGACACTGCTATATCAAAGGGTATGCACAGTGTGATAACTTTTGAAGTGTAGTACCAAATTGCTCTCTGGAAAGGTTGGTTTCGTTCACAGTACCACCAACAATGTATCAGTGTCACAGTTTTCCCACAACTCCTCCAATATTTGCCATTATCTTTTCCTGTCATCTTAGCCAATCTGACAGGTGTGTAGTGGTATCTCAGAGTTGTCTTAATTTGCATTTCTCTGATCAATAGTGATTTGGAGTACCTTTTCAAATGGCTAGAAATAGTGTGAAAAAACTTTTTCATTTAATGTAATAAAAGCTGTCCATTTTGCTTTTTATAATGTTCTCTATTTCTTCTTTGATCATAAACTCCTCCATTCTCCAAATATCTGATAGATAAATTATCCCTTGCTCTCCTAATTTGTTTTTATTATCACTCTTTATACCCAAATCATGTACCCATTTTGATCTTACATTGATATGGGGTGTGAGAAGAGGTCTGTGCCAAGTTTCTGACATATTATTTTGCAGTTTTCCCAGCAATTTTTGTCAAATAGTGAATTCTTATTCCAGAAGCTGAAATTTGAGGATTTGTCAAATACTGGATTACTATAAGCTTTGATTATGGTATCACACTAATCTATTCCACTGATCTACTCTGTTTCTTAGCCAGTACCAAATGGCTTTGATGAATGTTGCTTTATGAAATAGTTTTAAGTTTGGTGCTACAAAGCCACTGGCCTTTGTTTTTTTTTTTTTTTTTCTTCCCATCAATTTCCTTTATATTCTTGACTAGTAATTCTTCCAGATGAAGTTTGTTATTATATTTTCTAGTTCTATAAAATATTTTTGGCAGTGTCATTGGTATGGCACTGAACAAAGAGACTCATTTAGGCAGAATTGTCATTTTTATTATATTAGATTGGCCTACTTAAAAACAATTGATATTTTTCCAATTGTTTAGATCTGACTTTATTTGTGTGAGAAGTGTTTGTAATTGTGTTCATAAAACTCATATGTTTATCTTAGCAGATAGACACCCAAATATTTTTTTTTGTTTAAAGTTATTTTAAATGCAAATACTTTCACTAGACTCACCCATCCCATTAAGCTACTATTCTATATATTTTCAATTTTTTTCAACCAGATTGTTAAAAGAGTTATCATCTCTACACAAATGACTCTCAGATATATTTATAAAGCAATACACATGTACATACAAATATATATGTGTGTGTCTGTGTGTGAATGTGTATAAGTTTATATATGTGTGTGTGTATATATACATGTACACATACACATATATATGTAAATATATATGAAGAGAGAGAGAGAGAGAGAGAAATTTGCTTCAATCACCTTCAGGGTCCTTCTAAGAAATTGTTTTTATCTGTCTATTGCTCAAAATCAAAAATGTCAAGATTATCTACTGCATCCTGGGCAAACACAAGTTATGACTTTTATCTTGCCACCGGACTTTGTTGACTTGGAAGAAAGAGTAAGCCTGACAACTTTGTACAACTCTGCCTCACTTAAATTTATCTCATCTGAGAGTCAAGATTACCCTGTAGTGTGACTGGTTCTCTTCCAGAGTAAAAGTTGGCATTGGCCGTGGAGTCAGGAGGATCTTTTTTAAAATCTGGCCTCAGACATTTACTAGCTGTGTAATTCTAGATTAGTTACTTAATCCTACTTGCCTGCA
The DNA here is from genome assembly GCF_048593235.1 of Sminthopsis crassicaudata. Classification (NCBI taxonomy): domain Eukaryota; kingdom Metazoa; phylum Chordata; class Mammalia; order Dasyuromorphia; family Dasyuridae; genus Sminthopsis; species Sminthopsis crassicaudata. Next base: position 389,097,258 of record NC_133619.1, on the reverse strand, counting down.
AGAAAGAAGTGAAGAATACATAACTATATAAAAATATGTGTGTGTGTGTGTGTGTGTGTGTGTGTGTGTGTGTGTGTATCTCTATTTCTTTCTATCTATCCATATCCTCAATCCATGCTTTTGGTTTTAATCCCAAATAACCATTTAGGTACTGAATTCTCCAAACTAAATGCTATGGAGATATCTCAGACTTAACCAATGATGATAAAAGAAAAAGAATTGAAAAGAAAGGAAGGAAGGAAGGAAGGAAGGAAGGAAGGAAGGAAGGAAGGAAGGAAGGAAGGAAGGAAGGAAGGAAGGAAGGAAGGAAGGAAGGAAGGAAGGTAGGAAGGAAGGAAAGAAGGAAAACAGAGAAAAAAAGAAAGAAAAAGAAAACCCAAAGTCTTTACTGTTTCATATCTCCAAACACAGATCATTTACATACTTTTCTAATTCTGTTGAAAACACTTTTTTCTAATTTCCAAGATTTAGAACCATGACCTCATCCTGAATCCTTCACTCTTACTTACTCTATATATCTCAAGAATTTGCACACACACACACACATACCACATATGAATGTAAATATTCTTTTCAACATACCTTTCATTACATCTCCTTATATCTACTCACATTGTTTTTGTCTTAGTTCAGGTTCTCACCATATCTTGCCTGGATTATTGTCACAGACTACTAAATTGTTTTCCTAACAATCTTTAATCAGTCTTTTACACTGTTGCCAAAATTATTTTCCTTAAGCACAGATCTGAAAATGCCACTTCCTCATTTAATAAACTTTAGAGACTTTCTAAATACTGATCAAATTTTGCACTGTAATTATTGGAAAATGCAAGATATACTATACATTTTAGGCCTCCATGAGATATTTTCTTTTTTTTTTTTCTTTTTCTTTTTTTTTTTTCCCTGAGGCTGGGGTTAAGTGACTTGCCCAGGGTCACACAGCTAGGAAGTGTTAAGTGTCTGAAATAAAATTTGAACTCAGGTCCTCCTAAATTCAAGGCTGGTGCTCTATCCACTGCCCCACCTAGTTGCCCCATCCATGAGATATTTTCAACCCAACTCCTCTGTTTAGTTTGAAAACCTCTTTACAGCTAGTCCTCATCTATCTTTCTGTATTTCTTTATTATTACTCTGTCTTACATTATGCAGTCCAATTAAGAGGTATTTTTTCTTTTTCTCAAACACTATATTACACCTCGTTTCCTTATGCATTTGCATTGGCGATGCCCCACGATAGGAGTGCAGACCCTATTCTTCTATACGTCACAGAATCCCTTACACAGCTCAAGCATCACCTCTTACACAAAATTTTTCTGATCCTGGACTCTTAGTGATCTCTCTCATATTATCTTATATTTAACTACTTTGAATTGATTGGTATTTATTCTCTATATACTTAAAATATTTTCATTTTGCCTTTCCCATCAAAAACCAAACTGCTTTTATAATTTTTTTCATATTTTTTCACTTGTATTTCTCTACCCAGCACCTATCATAGGGTCTAGCACATTGGCACCTAAGACTTGTTCTTTGTTTGACTCAATCTCCTAGCTTTTGATTCTGGTTCTTTTGGCCTAGATAAAGGGGGTTTTTTTTTGTTTGTTTTTTTTTGTTTTTTGTTTTTGTTTTTGTTTTTGTTTTTTTAATTGGAGGGAAGGTGAAAATTTAAGAATATTAGGAGGAAACAGTGAGGGCAAGGGCCCTGAGTAAGAATTGCAAATAGTGTGATAAATCACAATGAGGACTCAGGAATATGGAAAAGAATGGAAATTCTGGGAGATGTAAGAGCTTATATTGTGGTTGTGGAAGCTTTGAATTGTAAATGAAATTTAAAACCAGAAACCTGATAGCTTGGCTGCCAATATCCATGCTAAAAACAATCAGGTTTTACTCTGAGAGCTGTTCTAAAGAAACCATTATGATTTATTTGAAAGTTGGATGTTGAATTTAGTGTTGAAGGGTAAAGACAGGAACAATGCTACCTATATCAGAATAATCTTGATTTTAAAATTATAAAAAGTCCTGATAGAGAACTGTGAAATGGTAGTTAAACCAAACTTAGCAACATGTGTGATCCATGAAGATTGCAAAGTCTGAGGAAATCCAGAGTTATGTTGTCCACAGGAAGATCAAAGTCTTCTCAAATACACTGAGATTGCCAGGAACAAAATACTGATCAAATTTTGCACTCTAGTTATTGGAAAATGCAAGATATACTCCACATTTTAGGCCTCCATGAGATATTTTCAACCCTCAGGTCTCACTTTGTTCACCCAGATAGAATAACCACATTTTTGCCAAACCATGCCTAATAACTCTTCTGAATTTCAGCAGCATGGAATCATCATAGGCTTACCAACCTTATCATGCCATGTTATCATAATGTTGACCACATAATACTCCTTCACAAAATTTTAAGATTTTACACATGTGTGTCTTTAAAGGAATACCTTCCTAATGGAAACAGAGTTTTATAAATATATGAAAGTATAATGTATCAATTCACAGATGTATTTTTAAAACATTTGCCAAGCCATATTCTCTGAAGTGTAGCACAAATGGATATTGTGTTTTATATTTAGATTTAATAATTCCACTGTGGGTAAACATATGTGGATATTTACATTTGTGGGGTAATCAGTTAATTAATAAGCATTTATCAATCTCTTTCTATGTGTCAAATATTGTGTTAGCTACTGAAGATGCAAAGGATGGCAAAAACATAGACCCTATTCTGAAGACTCTAACAGTCTAATAGGGAATACAACATGAAAATAATTATGTATATATAAGAAATTTGGAATGTGGGCAGTTAGTAGGTGCAGTGAATAGAACACCAGCCCTGAAGTCAGTAGGACCTGAGTTCAAATATGGCCTCAGAGACTTAACACTTCCTAGCTGTATGACCATGAGCAAGTTATTTAACCCCAATTGCCTCAGCAAAAAAAAAAAAAAAAAAAAAAAAAGAAATATGGAATGTATGTTTACAAGGCAGAGATAAGCATTGAAGATTGGATTAAGAAAGGTCATATGCATACAAATATATGACATATAAAAGAGTGTGTGGTATGGAAATGGTGAGGGGTCACCATTTAATAAAAAAGCTGGAGAGAGCTCTAGAGAAAAGCAAAGTTTATTGTACATTCTCACGAGAAGGGCATCCCACCCTTCGAGTAGACAATCGAAGAGAGGAAGCGCCTCCTTTGAGCAGGACAGTCCCTTTAATCCCTAACGCAAAACGCCCCCTCCCACCACTGACCCTCATCCTCATTGGCTGAGAGTCTTACATTCTAAACGTGAGATCTACCCATGAAATTGAACTTGACCAATAAGTACATAGTTGCCCATATTTGACTGAAATAGGGAGATGATATCATGGGAGGGGAACGCAATTATGCCCTTGACTCAATGTTTAGAGTTCTTCAGGCCTACTCAAACTCTGAAGTAGATGAAGCCTTACTCGATTTTCACAACTGTCTTGAAAGATCTCACCTCATGTCATTCAAGAGCATAATGTATAAATTGCTAAATGTGTGTTTTTGCTATATTATGATAAAGGCTCTGAGACAAGCTGTATCTTTATAAATCATTTTTGCCACTTCCTCAAAGCCCAGAAGTTTTGTTCTCTGAAAGTTACATGCTTCCTATTAAGATCTACATCTTTTTTAGTATCCAGTATACTGTCTCAACCAGTGATTATCTATAATTTTCACTTCTACACAGATTTATGAATAGGTAAACTTCTCTTTGTGTATGAATCTATATGTGAATATATATATATATATATATATATATATATATATATATATATATATATATAGAAAAAAATATTGGTAAAAATAGTATAGAGAATTTTGGTTAAAAAGATTATAGAAAAAATTGATAAACAGAGGCAACACAAACTGGCATTGGAATAGGAAGGTTTGCAAAAAATAAGATGGACGAGAATGGAATAGAACATGAAATGGAATGAAAATTTGACACAATGTAGCAGAAAATATATTTATCTCTATTAATTCTTTTACTTCCTGAATAATGTACCTTGAAATCCTGCTTTTATTTGTCCTATCCCACATTCTTTTATTTGAGACCACTCCCTTTTCTGATCACCGAATTGTGAATGTGTCTTAGAATTTTATTCACAGCCCTATGGTGCCCAGCTCTTTACTCTACTCATTGCTCATTGATCTAGGTCTATGAGCTATACTATCATTTCCAGGCTAAGTAGTTAGAATAGGGAATTAGAGCCAGAAAGATATGGGCAAAATTCCCTTCTCAAAAATTTACTAATTGTGTGACTTTAGATAAGTCCATTAAAATCTCTGAGCCTTAGTTTTCTCATTTGAAAAATGTAGATATCAAACTTGATCAGCTCTATGGTACCTTCCAAATCTATGAATCCAAAAATTTAAATTACTGCTTCTCCCTATACTATACTTCTACATTTCTGTCATCACCATTTCTCCAAAATCAAAATTTCAGAATCAAAGAAATATTTGGAAAATATTGTAAAAGATTCTCTAATCAAACTCCTTATCACATCCTCTACAACATAACTCTGTTTGAATACTTCTAGTGATTGGAATCTGTGTCACTAAAGATCCTATTTAATGAGATGAAATGAAACTTCTCTATTTAAGAATGTTTGTTTGTTTTTTAATAGTGTGTGGTACGGAAATGGTGAGGGATCACCATATAATAAAAAAAAAAAAGCTGGAGAGAGCTCTAAAGAAAAGCAAAGTTTATTGTACGTCCTAGCGAGAATCGGGCATCCCACTCCTCGAGTAGACATCGAAGAGAGGAAGGACCTCCTGTGGGCAGGACAGCACCTTTAATCCCTAATGCAAAACGCCCCCTCCCACCACTGTCTCTCATCCTCATTGGCTGAGAGTCTTACATTCTAAACTTGAGATCTACCCATGAAATTGAACTTGACCAATAAGTACATAGTTGCCCATATTTGAATGAAATAGGGGAGATGATATCATAGGAGGGGAAGGCAATGCCCTTTGCTCGAACTTCAGAGTCCTTCAGGCCTACTCGAACCCTGAAGTAGATGAAGCCTTACTCGATTTTCACAATGTCTTGAAAGATCTCACCTCATCTCATTCAATAGTAAGCTGAATTTTCCCTATAACTCTACCTAGTGATTCTACTTCTTCCCTCTAAAGGTAAACAATAGTCCTTTCTTCCTCTCAGATATCAATTCTTCAAATATTTGATGTCATCCTACTTTAATTGTTTTCTCCTCAAATCCATCAACCCTAATCTCTTTAATTGTTACTCACATGACATGTTACTCATATCCCACTGACATACTGGTTGATCTTCTACTCTAATTAATTAGTGTTTCCTTTTAAAATGTGGTGCCTAAAACTAACCATAGTACTTTAGATTATGCAGTCTGAGCAACACAGAAAAGAAAGGGACAATTACCTCCTGTGTGTTCTGGACAATAAACTTCTATTAGTATAGCCTAAGAATCTATGACTTATAACCTCGTTACACTCTTGACTCATAATGACCTTACAGTTAACTAAAACCATTAAGTCTTTTTCAAAGGAAAAAATATTAAAACATGTTTCCCATATCTTAGACTTGTGCAGCTGATTTTTTTTTTAATCTGACCAAAGCATTTTGCTTTTGTTCCATTGATAATTGTGAAATATTATCACTTGATTTTCCTGATATTATGCATTATTGATAATGTTTTTACATCCTGATCCTGTTATTTAGTGTTTTATTCTCCCCAGCTTTGATTCAGTCATAATATGATTAGAGTGCCATATATAGATATATAATATATTTGTGTATACATATATGTGTACCTCTATATGTAACAACTGTGTATGTGTACATGTGTGCATACATGAGTATACATTGTATATGTGTACATATATTCCTATATATCTTCCTGTTATTGATAAAAAAAAAATTTAACAGAACAGAGAAAAATAGTTATCTAATACACTCATAAACATAAACATTTATTAATTGTCTATTATATACTAGATCTTGGGGATACAACACACAACATTTTTAAGAACATTAGCATCGAGGACAATGAGGAAAGGTTATCCCAGGAGGTAGCATCTAAGAAAAATCTTGAAATAATTAGAAATTGAGGAGGGGAGCTTAAACCTGAAAGTCTTCTGCATAGAGCTGATAATTGACCTTTTATGAATGGATGATATCATGAGGAGTGCTGTCTAACAAGAGTAGAAGAGAGGTCAGGACGGAAATCTATGGATATTCATGATTTGGGGGAATGACATAGATGATGATCAAGCCAAGGAAAAACAACTTATAAGAAATATATATATATATATATATATATATATATATAATTAAAATTGAATAAATAAAAATAAAATTTAAAATTATAAATAAATAAATTTAAATTAAATAAAAATAAATAAATTATATATATATATATATATATATATATGAAAGAAAGAAATCAGAAAAGAGAAGCAGACATAGGTAAGATCATAGGTGACAAAGTCAGAGAAAAGATTTCTAAAAGAAAGTGATTGTGAATAATAGTATTAAAAGCTACAGCCAGTTTAAGGGGAAAAACAAAACAAAACTGAGAAAATGCCAGAAGATTGAATAACTGAAAATCATAGAGAAAATAGTGTATCAACTAAGTGGAGAGATTTTCAGCCATATTGTAAAAATTTTAGAAATATCACGGGAGGAGAGTCAGAAAACCAGTATAAAGGGCTTTTTGTTTGACTATAAAAGGGAAAAGAGATATAAGGTGATAGATAGCTTGAGGATGAAGATTATGTTTAAGAAGAAAGGGAGAAGATTGTGGTGGAATAGGTCAGAAAACTTCCTGTTCTCCAAAATTCCTCCACAAAAAAAAAAAAAAAAAAAAAAAAGACCATCACCTCAAAGCAGTAGAAATTAACATAGGGTAAAGCAGTTGTCCTATTAAGATAATTTGAGAAGACCTCCAGGGATGCAGGTTCAGTGAGAGTGAAGTGCAAATACCTGCAGGCCAATTCAACAGAATCAACAACCAAGCCCTGGGGGCATCGGGATTAGTGGTATCCTCAGTTTTAGAAACTTTTATTTTGCAGATTGTTGGAGTCTGATAACTGAGTACAAGAAGGACCTTCCACTATCAAAAAACACCAAGGGAAGTTGTGATGACCAGATCTGTCCAAGGCTGTAGTTGTGGGGAGGAGTGTTCAAAATTCAAAGAAACCAGGAAAAAGAAAGAAATAAAGGAAATAGATTCAACAATATCAGACCTAAAACTTTATTATAGGGGAGGACATTGTTGAAGTGTTAAAAAAAAAAAAAAAAAAAGATAGTTTTGATTATTTTAAATTAAAAATTTCTTATATAAATAAAACTTAATTACACAAGAATAGAAAAGATGCAGAAAATTGAGAGGGAGTGGAATAGACAATCTGTCAAATAGAATGTGACTTTAGATAGATAGTAATCATATAAGTTTTACTGAAATGGAAATTTGTTGTTTTATATTGAGTTCCCAATTATAGTCAACTGTACACCTGGCAACATTTTTTTTTTCTCCTTTTGTATTTAAGTTTTAAATTAAAAAAAAAAAAAAAAAAAAAAAAAAAAAAAAGAATGGAGATCTGCCTATATTTGTAAAGGGAGGGTGATTATAGCAGATCTCCATTCTTTTTTTTTTTTTTTTTTTAACTTAAATACAAAAGGAGAAAAAAAATATATTGCCAGGTTGAATTGTAATAGAAACATGTGAAATATAACTATTTGATTCATGCTCTCATTGATGTAAGCAATTCCTCCAACAAAACTCCCAAAAGTTGAAAGCTTCTGACCAAAAATTAATGTTCCTTCATTGCAATCCATTTCATCCCCATTCTTTAAATATCCCCAGTCACACATTTTGTCCTCTAGAACATAATCAAAATTGAATTTATCATATTACCCCAATTCTCCCTTCTTTCAAACTTCATATATAGCACCACTCTCCTCCCATTTCTTATATTTATAACCTAGGTATTCACTGCCCCTCAGCCCATATATCCAATCTGTTGCCAAATCTTGCCATATCTACCGTTTCTATATTTCTCATATATACCTCTTCTCTATTTACATAATTACCTCATAATTTCCAGCTTTTGTCATCTCTTATCTAGATTATTATAACAGTCTCCTATTTAGATTCCATACCTCAAGTTTCTAATTATTTTATATATTGCTGCCAAAGTAAATTTCCTTAAATATACATCTAACCATGTAATCTTGTTATTCAATCAAATTCACTATCTACCTATTGTTTTTGGAATAAAATACCTACTACTCATTTTAAATTCCTTTTCAATGTTGTCCAGACCTATCTTTTTTTTTTAACATCATGATACATTGTTCTCCTTTCTTAATTCTTTTATCAACCCCAATTTGTCTTCTCTGTATTCCTCACTCATAACATTCCATCTCCTATTCCCATAATTTTGCCTTTTGCCTTCAAGATGCATAAAATGTATACCCTCCTTACCCTTGCCTCATAGAATCTCTATCTTCTTTAAGATGAATCTATGTAACTATGAATGTAAGTATCTATACATATATATATATATATGTGTGTGTGTGTGTGTGTGTATGTATGTATGCCTCTTGTAAGAATTATTTCATCCTTGATACTCATATCCTCAATGTTTTACACAATGACTAAAACATTGTATTGTATGATTGAATAATTAGAACATGCCTCATCTTTATCTAGTTAACAAACTTCATGTTAGGCATGTTACAACCCATTGAATATTATATAACTATATATAACTATATATATACATATATATATATCCATATATTTAATATGATGCATTCATTATATAATACAATTATATATGCATACACACATATTTTCATTTTATATTTGTATGTTATTCCTTCCAAACTGATTTTTAATTCTTGAGTGAAACGGTAATTGTATTTTTGTCTCTGTCCACAAATGTCTAGTTCCTGGTAAATAACTTGTAAAATCAACTTGTAAAAGTTGATGAATTGACTATCACTACCAATATCATCTCTCTAGTTTCTCCTTGGTTTACTAGAGTGTTGGCAATTTTGCATTGTTATCAATCATGTTGGCTATTGCCTTTGCAAAATCTAAATCCTTTATTTTTCATGTCCAATGAGTCACCTGGTTCAGTGCTAAATGTGTACATAATAGACCTTCCAATAAGTACTAGCTATTTTGACTTCTCTCATATATATTAAAATAATTGCCCAACATTTCCATTTCTTTCTCAGATAATCTAGCCACAATAATGATGGGGGTAGAATCAAGGTGGCAATTTAGAGGCAGCAACTCAGTTGAACTCTCTAAACATTTCCTTTTAAAAACTTTAAAATAATGCCACAAATGAAATTTTGGAGTAGCAGAGCCAATAAAAATTTGGGCTGAAACATTTTGTTCAGCCCAAGATAGCTTATAGAAGACAGCTGGGTCTGTGAACCAGGGTGGGAGTAAGTAGTTCAGAGTAACCCTATGTTGTGATAACAGCAGCAGTAGGCCTTAGAGGAATCTATAATAGTAGCAGAAGCTTCAAGAGCACTCTTCCCAGAGATAATAAGATAATAAGACAAAATGACAAAAGGTCATGAAGAGATTTCAGGAGACATTTTGCTGACATTGGGTGCAAGATCCTGTTGCAGTGCTCATATGCAGTTCTGGGTTGCAATTCCAGGACTTGTCTCAGTTCCAATGTAGGAAGGAACACTAACATTTGCAGCTGCAGGAAAGCAGGGAGACCAGTCATAGTTCAGGGCTAAGAGGAGCACTAATACTTGCAGCTGCAGGATAGCAAGTTCCCTTCCTGGTTAACAGTTTGAGCACATGTCAAGAGAGCAGAGAAAACACCTCTCTCTGGATCATGTTATTTTGGAAGGAATAAAAACTCACAGACTTCAAAAAACTAGCCCTGAAAAAAGCAGCACAAAGCCCCTAGACTTGACAGTGTCCCCACCTTCCTCTCAGCAACAGAATCCAATTTTAACATAAAGATGAAAGTCAAGAATAGGCAGGAAAAATGAGAACAACAACAACAACAAAAACAAATGAACCTGGCCATAAAAAGCTGTTGTGGTTCCAGGAAAGATTATGACACAAACTCAGAAGAAGACAATGATGTTAAAATAACTACAAACAAAGCCTCAAATTAAAAATAAAAAAAAAATAAAAAGAATTCAAGGAACAATTAATGGAAATATTATGAGGCATGCTATCTGCATCTACAGATAAAAGTGATAAATAAAAATATGTATACAAAAAATAAACATAGGTGTGTGTACATGCATCTGTTTATGTGTGTGTGTGTGTGTGTATACACCTATTTGTGTCAAATGATAATTATCACTAGGACACGAAGGGAAAAGAAGAAAAATATTAAATTTGCATGATAATACTGTTACATATTTTAAAAGAATAGTAATTTGTACATAGTAGATTTGCAATTGTATTGCAGTCTTTTTATTGTATTATGCTATAGAAATGCTAATTTTATTATATAAATTAAAAATAAAATTTAAACAATTAAGAAAAAACAAATAAGAAGGTTACAGGAAATATTGAGAAGTTAAATTAAAGTAATGCAAGAAAATTAAGAAAAGAGATACAAAAAATGCTGGGGGGAAAAAAAAACCTAAAGAAAATAGGATTTTTTAAATGGTAAAAGAACCACTAAAATTCACTGAAGAGAATTCCTGAAAAAGCTGAATTAGACAAATGAAAAAGAGGTATACAAACCCATGAAAGAAAAGAATTCCTTAAAAAGAAGAATTGATAAAATGGAAGCTAATGTGACTTTAAGAAACATTTTATATTGGAGAGAAGCTGTTTAAGTGTGGAACAAGAATGTCCATTATCACCACTATTATTCAACATTTCTAGAAATGTTGACTTTAGCAAAAAGAAAAGGAAATGAAAGGAAATAGAATAGGCAATGAAAAAATAAAAACTATCACTTTTTGCAGATGATTTGATGAAATACTTAGAGAATTCTAAAAATTCATCCAAAAAAACATACTTGGAAAAATTTGCAGCTTTAATACAGTTGCAGGATATAAAATAAGTCCAAACAAATCATCAGCATGAATATGTATTATTGATACTGTCCATCAGCAAGAGATTGAAAGAGAAATTTCATTTAAAATTATTATAGACAAAATAAAATACTTGGGGGTCTGCTGCCAAGAAAATCCCAAGAACTATATGAGCACAATTACAAAATATTTCTCCAAGAAATAAAATAAGATTTAAACAATTAGAATTTTTTTTCATGGCACAGCTGAGGTAATATAATAAAAATGACAATTCTGTCTAAATTGGTCTAAATTGGTTCAGTGCCATACCAATCTAACTGCCAAAATATTATTTTATACAATTAGATAAACATAATAACAAAATTCATCTGGAAGACCAAAAGGTCAAAGATATCAAAGGATTTTTTAAAAAATTCAAAGAATGGTGGCTTAGAAGTAACAAACCTAAAACTATATTATAAAGCATAAGTCATCAAAACCATTTGATACTAGCTAATAAATAAAGTGGTGGACCAGTGGAATAAGTCAGATACATAGGATACAATAATCAGGGCTTATAGAAATCTAATATTTGATAAACTCCCAAAATCCAACTTCTGGAATAAGAACTCACTGTTTGACAAAAATTTCTGGGGAAATTGCAAAATAATATGTCAGAAACTCTGCACATATCCGCATCTCACACCACATACCAAAATCAGATCAAAATGGATACATGATTTGGACTAAAGGATGATATCATAAACAAATTAGAAAAACAAAGAATAATTTATCTATCAGATCTTTGGAGAAGGAAGGAATTTATGACCAAGCAGAACTAGAGAATACTATGAAAGACAAAATTGACAACTTTGATAAAAAGAGTTTGCATGAACAAAACTAACAGAAAGAATATTAAAATGGAAGTATAAAGTTGGGGGAAAAATCATTACAGTCAGTATCCCTCATAAAGGTCTCATTTCTTTCTTTCTTTTTTTTTTTTTCTTTCATGGTTTTTCCCTTTTCTTCTGATTTTTCTCTCCCAACGTGATTCATAAGAAATAAGTGGGTATTTAAAAACAATTAATGAACATGTATAAGCAGAAAAAATAAAGAAAACAATAAAAAAAAGAAAAAGAAACCCTCCAAAAGATCATTGTTTGGGAATTCACAAATATCTGTCGCATATAGTTTGTTGTTTTTCAATGGTACATAATATATTCCACGTGTTACTTTCAAACCCTGGTAGTTTGTGCTTCCTTCTTCTTCTGTGAAGAAGAGACCTTCTTGGTTCCTCTTCCGTTCTCATTCTTTTAAATGCTTCAATGACCTTTTTTCTGCACTAACCCTTCTTAGCCCCCCAGAACTTTTTTTTTTAAATATTCCTTTTTAAAAAAAATTTAATTTCTTTTTTTAAATTTTATAAATATAAATTTTTTTAAATTAATTTTATAATTATAATTTTTGACAGTATATATGCATGAGTAATTTTTTTTATAACACTATCCCTTGTATTCATTTTTCCAAATTTTCCCCTCCCTCCCTCTATTCCCTCCCCTAGATGACAGGCAATCCCATACATTTTACATGTGTTACAGTATAACCTAGATACAATATATGCGTGTAAATCCAATTTTCTTATTGCACGTTAAGTATTGGATTCCAAAGGTATAAGTAACCTGAGTAGATAGACAGTAGTGCTAATATTTTACATTCAATTCCCAGTGTTCTTTCTCTGTTGTCTTTTCTCTGTAGTTGTTTCTATCCATCATTGATCAGCTGGAAGTGAGATGGATCTTCTTTATGTTGAAGATATCCACTTCCATCAGAATACATCTTCATACAGTATTGTTGTTGAAGTGTATAGTGATCTTCTGGTTCTGCTCATTTCACTCAGCATCAGTTTATGCAAGTCTCTCCAAGCCTTTCTGAATTCATCCTGCTGGTCATTTCTTACAGAGCAATAATATTCCATAACATTCATATACCATAATTTACCCAACCATTCTCCAATTGATGGACATCCATTCATCTTTCAGTTTCTAGCCACTACAAAAATAGCTGCTACAAACATTTTGGCACACACAGGTCCCTTTCCCCTCTTTAGTATTTCTTTGGTATATAAGCCCAGTAGTAGCACTGTTGGATCAAAGGGTATGCACAGTTTAATAACTTTTTGGGCATAGTTCCAAATTGCTCTCCAGAATGGCTGGATTCTTTCACAACCTCACCAACAATGTATTAGTGTCTCAGTTTTCCCACATCCTCTCCAACATTCATCATTATTTGTTCCTGTCATTTTAGCCAATCTGACAGGTGTGTAGTGATATCTCATAGTTGTCTTAATTTGCATTTCTTTGATCAGTAGTGATTTGGAACACTCTTTCATATGAGTGGATATAGTTTCAATTTCACTATCTGAGAATTGTCTGTTCATATCCTTTGACCTTATTGATTGGCGAATGGTTTGATTTCTTATAAATTAGGATCAATTCTCTATATATTTTGGAAATGAGACCTTTATCAGAATCTTTAACTGTAAAAATATTTTCCCAATTTGTTACTTCCCTTCTAATCTTATTTGCATTAGTATTGTTTGTACAGAAACTTTTTAATTTGATGTAATCAAAATCTTCTATTTTGTGATCAATAATGATCTCTAGTTCTCCTCTGATCATAAATTCCTTCCTCCTCCCCAGGTCTGAGAGGTAGACTATTCTCTGTTCCTCTAATCTATTTATGATCTCATTCTTTATGCCTAAATCATGGACCCATTTTGATCTTATCTTGGTATATGGTGTTAAGTGTGGATCCATATCTAATTTCTGGAATACTAATTTCCAGATTTCCCAACAGTTTTTTTTCAAATAATGAATTTTTATCCCTAATGTTGGTATCTGGATTTATCAAAGACTAGATTGCTATAGTTGTACCCTTTTTTGTCCTTTGTACCTAATGTGTTCCACTGATCGACCGGTCTATTTCTTAGCCAATACCAAATGGTTTTGGTGACTGCTGCTTTATAATATATACCTAGACCACCTTCATCTGACTTTTTTATTTCATTAATTCCCTTGAAATTCTCAACCTTTTATTCTTCCATATAAACTTTGTTGTTATTTTTTCTAGGTCACTAAAATAGTTTCTTGGAAGTCTGATTGGTATAGCACTAAATAGATTAGTTTGGGGAGTACTGTCATCTTTATTATATTCGCTCAGCCTATCCACGAACACTGGATGTCTTTCCAATTATTTAAATCTGATTTTATTTTTGTGGCAAGTGCCTTGTAATTTTGTTCATATAATTCCTGACTTTTCTTTGGTAGATGGATTCCCAAATATTTTATGCTCTTGACATTTGTTTGGAATGGAATTTCTCTTTGTATCTCTTACTGTTGCAATTTATTGGTAATATATAAAAATTCTGAGGATTTATGAGGATTTCTTTTGTACCCAGCAACTTTGCTAAAGTTGTGAATTATTTCTAATAACTATTTATTAGAATCTCTGGGGTTTTCTAAGTATACTACCATATCATCTGCAAAGAGTGACAGTTTGATTTCCTCATTACCTACTCTTATTCCTTTAATCTCTTTCTTGACTCTTATTGCCGAAGCTAGCATTTCTAATACAATATTGAATAGTAATGGTGATAGTGGACAACCTTGTTTCACTCCTGATCTTACTGGGAAAGGTTCCAGTTTATTTCCATTACATATTATGCTTACTGACAGTTTTAAATATGTGCTCCTTATTATTTTAAGGAATAGTCCATTTATTCCTATACTCTCAAGCGTTTTTAGTAGGATTGCCTGTTGGATTTTATCAAATTCTTTTTCTGCATCTATTGAGATGATCATATGGTTTTTATTAATTTGATTATTAATATGGTCAATTATGCTAATAGTTTTCCTAATATTATTTCCTAATATTAAACCAGCCCTGCATTCCTGGTATAAATCCTACTTGATCATAGTGTATTATCCTGGGGATGATTTTCTCAAGTCTTTTTGTTAATATCTTATTTAAGATTTTAGCATCAAATTAAGACAACTCTGAGATACCACTACATACCTGTCAGGTTGGCTAAGATGACAGGAACAAATAATGATGAATGTTGGAGGGGATGTGGGAAAAGTGGGACACTGATACATTGTTGGTGGAGTTGTGAAAGAATCCAGCCATTCTGGAGAGCAATCTGGAACTATGCCCAAAAAGTTATCAAAATGTGCATACCCTTTGATCCAACAGTGCTGTTATTGGGATTATATCCCAAAGAAATACTAAAGAGCGGAAAGGGACCTGTATGTGCCAAAATGTTTGTGGCAGCTCTTTTGTTGTAGCTAGAAACTGGAAGTTGAATGGATGTCCATCAATTGGAGAATGGGGTAAATTGTGGTATATGAAGGTTATGGAATATTATTTCTCTGTAAGAAATGACCAGCAGGAGGAATACAGAGAGGCTTGGAGAGACTTAAATCAACTGTTGCTGAGTGAAATGAGCAGAATCAGAAGATCACATACACTTCAACAACAATACTATATGAGGATGTATTCTGATGGAAGTGGAAATCTTCAACATAAAGAAGATCCAACTCACTTCCAGTTGATCAATGATGGACAGAAATAACTACACCCAGAGAAGGAACACTGAGAGGTGAATGTAAATTGTTAGCACTACTGTCTATCTACCCAGGTTACTTATACCTTCGGAAGCTAATAATTAATGTGCAACAAGAAAATGGTATTTACACACGTGTATTGTATCTAGGTTATATTGTAACACATGTGAAATGTATGGGATTGACTGTCATCGGGGGGAGGGAGTGGAGAGAGGGAGGGGATAATTTGGAAAAATGAATTAAAAAAATATTTTAGCATCAATATTCATTAAGGAAATTGGTCTATAGTTTTCTTTCTCAGTTTTTTATCTACTTGGTTTAGGTATCAGTACCATGTCTGTGTCATAAAAGGAGTTTGGCAGGACTCCTTTATCCCCTATTTTTTCAAATAGTTTATATAACATTGGTGCTAGTTGTTCTTTAAATGTTTGGTAGAATTCACATGTAAATCCATCTGGTCCTAGGGACTTTTTCCTGGGGAGTTGATTAATAGCTTGTTCTATTTCTTTTTCTGAAATGGGACTATTTAAGCAATTTATCTCCTCCTCTGTTATTCTAGGAAGCCTATATTTTTGGAGGTAGTCATCCATTTCACTTAAGTTATCCAATTTATCTGGCAGAACAAAAGCTGTTGCTTCATAATATAGTTTTAGGTTTCATACTGTGAAGCCACCACCTTTTGTAATTTTTTTCACTTAATTCCCTTAATATTCTTGACCTTTTATTCTTCCAGGTCAATTTTGTTATTAATATTTCTATTCTATAAAATAATGTTTGGGCAGTTTGATTGATATGACATTGAATTAGTAGATCAATTTAGAAAAACCCAGAAGTTTTTGTCAATTATTGCATTCTTATTCCAAAAGCTGTGGTATTTGGGTTTGTCAAACACTAGGTTAATATAGCCATTATTTTGTCCTATACCTAATCTTTTCCACTGATAAAATATTCTATTTCTTAATCACTAACAAATGGTTTTTATGACCACTGCTCTAAGCCACCTTCATTTGCAGTTTTAAAAATTCTCTTGAAATGCTTGATTTTTTGTTCTTCCAGATAAACTTTGTTATTATTTTTTTCTAACTCTGTAAAATAATTTTTGGGGAATTTGATTGGTATGGCACTGAATAAGTAGTTTAATTTAGATGGTATTGTTGTTTTTTTATTTATATTCATTCTGCCTACTCATGAGCACTTGATATTCTCCCAAGAGATTAATTCTGACTTTATTTATGTGGAATGTATTTTGTGATTGTGTTCATATAGTTTCTGACTTTGCCTTGGCAGGTAGATTCCCAAATATTTTATATTATTTGCAGTTACTTTAAATAGAATTTCTCCTTTTATCTCTTGTTGCTGGACTTTGTTGGTAATATTATAAAAATGCTGATTATTTATGTGGATTTATTGTGTATCCTGAAACTTTACTAAAGGATTGTTTCTAGTAGCTTTTTAATTGATTCTCTACGATTTTTAAAGTATACTATCATATCACCCACAAAGAGTGATAATTTGATTTCCTCTTTACCTACTCTAATTCTTTTAATCTCTTTTTTCCTCTCTTTTTGCCAAAGCTAACATTTTTAATATAATATTAAATAGTAATGGTTATAGTGGGCAGCCTTGTTTCACTCCTGATCCTATTGGGAATGGTTCTAGTTTATCCCATTACATCTGATGCTTGCTGATGGCTTTAAATAGATGCTACTAATCATTTTGAGGAAAACTCCATTTATTCCTATACTCTCTAGTGGTTTTAATAGGAATGGATGTTGGATTTTGTCAAATGATTTTTCTGAATCTATTGAGATATAATCATAGGACTTTTGTTAGTTTGGTTATTGATATAGTCAACTATGCTAATAATTTTCCTAATATTGAATCAACCCTGCATTCCTGATCATATTGTATTATGTTGGGGATAATGTGCTGTAATCACTTTGCTAATATTTTATTTAAAACTGTTGCATCAATATTCATTAGGAAAATTGGCCTATAATTTTCTTTCTCTGTTTTGACCCTACCTGGTTTAGGTATCAGCGCCATGTCTGTGTCATAAGAAGAATTTGCTAAGATTCCTTCTTTCCCTATATTCCCCAAATACTTTGTATAATGTTGGAATTAATTATTCTTTAACTATTGGTAAAATTCACATCTATATTTTTGTTTAGTTCTATGTTTGTAGATCAAATTTTCTCTTTAGTTCAGTTTTTCTTTCATTTATTTTATTTAAAAAACAGAATTGTCATGTGCCCAGCAGAACATCAAGGAGTATTCAAAATATATAACAACAAATCACCAAGAAATATATATATATATATATATATATATATATATATATAGAGAGAGAGAGAGAGAGAGAGAGACATATATATAGACATATGTATTCATAAATATAAGAAATTATATTCATAAATGTTCATTTTTCTTTATTTCCCTGTAAATTTTTCTCCTGTTCTGTTTCTTACCTTATTTTCTTTATTTCTGCCCATTTCATCCCCCATCACTCCAAACCAAGCTATAATTACTAAAGACAAATTTATGTATAGACACACACACATACACACACATACACACACATATCTTTCCTATCCCCACTGACTTCACATTAATTCTGTTCCTTAACTTGTCTCACTATTACTTAATTTCCTCCCACACATGGATCCCTCCCTTGTCTTCTTCACATATGCTTTGTTTCCCCATCTGTCCAATCCTTCCCCCCCCCTTTTTAAAATAGATTTTGGAGTATGCTGTACCTCTTATGGCATAGATGTAGTGTTGCCTATAAAATCTATTCCCAATAGGTTTCCAGAACTGCAAGCCCTCCTCCCTCCTCTAATGCTTCTGTATCTATTCTTTCTTTGTGCCTCATTTATATAAATAATTACAATTTTTACTTTACTTCTGCCAATCTTTCTTTTGAGTTACCCTATTGTTGATGTGAATCTTAAAAAAAAAAAAAAAAAAAAAAAAAAACAAACATGAATCATTTGTCCATGTTGAGTTTCTTTAAATTGATCTTTGATATAGGCAGTTATGTATTAAAACTTCTATTAAGTTTTTCTTTTTGATCTGGGGTTTCAAAATTTAACAATAATATTTTGTTTTCCACAAAGGAACTCATTGAGGTGGTGATCAGTGGATTTTTTCTATTTCTACTTTCCCCTCATGTTTTTATCATTCCAGAAAAAAATTTTCTTAGATTTTTTTCCTGAATTGTTGTCTCAAATTTCTTTTTTCGGTCACAGATTTCAGGCAGTACAAATATTCTTTTTCTTCTGTTCTCCAGTTAATTTTTATAATAAATTATATATTATTATATTTTTATAAAAAGATGCCTGACACTAATATTTTCTCATTCTTTATAATCAATTTTGTTATTTTTTTGGTCTCTCATAGCTTCAGTGGCTTCCTCTTGCCTGATTTTAATTTTAAATGATTTTCATTTTTGAGACTTTATATCTTCTTTTCTAATTGATTAATTTTTTTTTTCATAATCTTGTTTTTCTCGAGTGGTTTTTGTTTTTGTTTGTTTTTTTTCCCTTAATATCTCTCATTTGATTTTTAAATTCTTTTTTTGAGTTCTATAAATTCTCTTTGTGCAGGGAGCCATTTCACATTACTTCAGTGTCTTCTTCAGAAGATGAACCCCTGGTTTTCCCTATTCCCATAGTAAGTTTCTATAGTGGGGTTCTTTCTTCTTTGCTGATTCATTCTTTTTAAAATAAAAGGTATTAATTTAAGCAGTTCTAATCATGGGGTGGGGGATGGTGCCTGAAGTTTCCCTTCAGCTCTCCACTCTGACCAAGAACCCCAAACCAAGAGCTCCACCATCCTGCAAGTGACAACAGCCAAGGAGCTTCACTGCCCTGTTGCTTTTGAACTCATTGGGTGTCAGTTCTTCTCACCCAGGACTGAGGTTTAGCAACAAAGCTGAGCCTGTCAGAGATTCCCTCAGTCTTCTGTGACTCAGACCCTGACTCCACATATAGTCAAGATGGTGACTTTCTGGTTCCAGCTGAGGCTTTAGTCAGACCCAGCTAGCCCTACGAGTCCCCAACTTGGTATTTCAGGGAACTAGCTGGGAAGTGTTTGCACTTCACAGGAATTAATCCCGAGATGAAGTCTTTCTTCAGCTCTTGTTGGGTTGTACCAAATAGATCTCTGTTTTAACCCAAATTATCTTGATTTTTCCCAAATCTATATTTGCCCTGAGGCATAGATTTGTTCCATTTTAGGGGAAATCCGGAAAGCTTGAAATTTACCAATCTACTTCATCATCTTTCCAGAATTCTTCCAATAGAAAAAATTGAAAGTCTCTTATTTCATTGAAGGTTCATCTCCATCCTTGAAAGATGATACTCAATCTCACCGGGTAATAAATTCTTGCTTGTAATCCCAGGTCTTTTGCCTTGCACAATATCATATTCCAGGCTCTCCAATTCCTTTAGAGTAGAAGCTGCCAGATTCCAGGTAATCCTGACTGTTGCTTGTTTGGCAGTTTGCAGTATTTTTTCCTTGAGATTATAGTTCTGGAGTTTTGCAATGATATTCCTTGAAGTTTTTCTTGTGTGATCTTTTCCAAAGGTGATTGATGGATTCTTTCAATGACTATTTATCCTCCCTCCATTTCTATTATATCAAATTTTCTTTGGTGATCTCTTAAAAAGTGCTATGACAGCTTTTTTTTTTTTTTTTTTTTTTTTTTTTTTTTTTTTTTTTTGATCATGGCTTTCAGGTAGACCAATATTTTTTTCAAAATTTTCTCTCTTGGATCTATTTTCCAGGTTGGCTATTTTTCCAATGAGGTATTTTATATTTTCTTCCATTTTGTCCATTCTTTTTGGTGTGTTTGACTGATTCTTGATGCCTTGTGGAATCATTAGCTTCCATTGGCCACATTCCAGTTTTTAATGCGTAATTTTCTTTAGTTAGCTTTTGTGTCGCTTTTGTCTATTTAATGAATTCTACTTTTGAAGGTGTTGTTTTCTTCAGTGGATTTTTTTTTTTTTTTGCAATCAGCCAATTTTATTTTTTAAGGTATTGCCTTCCTTTTTCAAGTTGTTGACTCTCTCTTGCATACCTCTCATTTCTTTTCTGATTTTTTTTCTTCTTCTTTGCCTTTTAAACTCTTTTATGTTCACCTCCAACAAGCCTCTTTGAGCTTGAGGCCACTTCATGTAATTCTTTTAGATTTCCTTTGGAAATTGTATTCTTGTCTGGGAAACTGGGAAAGCTTAAGCAGCTTCCTGGTTTCATTCTCCCATATTAGTTCCATCCCCGGAAGTCTGAACACAATTAAAAAATATTTTTCATGCAAATAAAGATAGAGTTTAACAACTGAAGAAACATTAATTGCTCCTGAGTAGGTTGAGCCAACACAATAAAAATGACAATTCTCCCTAAAATAGTTTATGTATTATAACAAAATAACAAAGAAAAAAATTGTAGGGCTAGAAAAAAATAATAAAATTCTTCTACAAAAATAATAGCAAAGAAATCATTGGGGAAAAATGTGAAAGACACTAGCTGTATCAGATTTCAAACTGAATTACAAAGAAGTAATCATGAAAACAATCTGATACTCAGAGAATGGTGGACCACTGGAATATATTAGGTAAACAATTTATATAGTAGCAAATGATCATAGTAATCTTGTGTTTGAAGAATGCAAAGATCCAGGTTTTTGGGACAAGAACTCACCAAATGACACTTGCTGGAAAAACTTGAAAACAATTTGGCAGAAACTAGGCATAGACAAGTATTTCCTACAGTATACTAAATAGGATAAAATTGGGTATAGATTTTACACATAAGGTGTAAAATAAGAAAATTAGGAAAGCTTGGAAAATTGGATTTCTGAATGTGAGAAAATTTTATGGCCAAATAGGAGATAGAGAGGATTCTGTGGAATAAAATGGATAATTTTGACTATGTGAAATTAAAAAAAAGTTTTACACTAACAAAATCAATGATGGCATGATTAGAAGGAAAGTAGGAAACTGGAATGAGGGAGGTGGATTATAGTAAATATTTAATGTAAAAGTCTACTTTCTCAAATATATAGAGAATAGAGTCCAATTTTTTTTTTAAGTCATTCACCAGTTGATGTTTGATCAAAGGTAATAAACAAGAAGTTTTAAGAGAAATGAATCAAAGCTATCTATAATCATTTTAAATTAAATAAAATTTTATATTTAATTTGGGAATAAAACAAGCAGTTCCAAAACACAGTATAATTTAAAAAAATATGATAGCATATGAAACTACAAATGGATAATTCCCTAGTTTTTTAAACACGTGATAGTAATTTAATTTTTTTTCCTTTTTTTTCTTCCTTATTTTCAACCTTGAAGATTTATACTATTAGACAAAATTGGGGATGTATAAATCTGTGTGTGTATAATAATTCAATACATATTTCAATTTATCAATTCTATTTATCAGTTCTTTCTCTATATGCAGATATCTTTCTTCGTAAGTCCTTTACAGTTGATTTTGTTATAGGAATTATCCTTTAAATAATTTAGAGAAACACAAATGAAAACAACTCTGAAGTACCACCTCATACATACCAGATTGCCTAATATGACAGAAAAGGAAAATTATAAATGTTGGAAAGGATGTAAACAAACAAACAAACAAACTGGAATACTAATGCACTTTTGGTAGAGTTGTAAAGTTGTCTTTATTCTATTCTATTCTATAGAATATTATGTATTCCTTATGTTAGAAAATGTAACTATTTCCAAATAATTATAAAAAGGGACATATTCTTTGACCCAGCAACATAACTATTCAGTATGCAGATCAAAGAGATCAAAGGAAAAGGAACAATGTGTACAAAATTATACATACATACAAATATACATATATTAAGTTCTTTTTGTTCTGCAAAAATTGGAAATTGATAAAGTGTTCATTAATAGAAGAATGGCTAAACAAAATGTGGTATGTGATTGTAATGGAATATTATTGTGCTAAGAAATGACAAGCAGGAGGGTTTCAGAAATTCCTGGAAAGATCTAATGATGATATAATATGAAATTAACAGAATTAGAAAAACAATGAACATAGCAAAAACTATATTGTTAATTTTTAACTAAAAATAACTTAGCTTCTGATGAATATAATGATCCAAGACCATCTCTAAAGATTTATAATGAAAAATTGCTATCTCCAGAGAGAGAACTGATAAAGTATATATGTGGATTGAAACATATTTTTTTTCACTTTTAAAAATTTTGGTACAAAAGTACATGGTGCATATTTCATTTTTCTTGTCTTATCAATGCATGAGAATGGGGCATGAGGGAGGGAGAGAATTTGGAACTCAATTTTTAAAATGAATGTTAAATATATACTTTAACATATTTAACATATATTAGTCTACCATATCATCTGGGGGAGGAGGGGAAAAGTTGGAACAGAAGGTTTTGCAAGGGTCAATATGGAAAAATTCCCATGCATATATCTTGTAAATAAAAAGCTATAATAAAAAATTTAATAAATTTTAAATAAATAAGCTACTAATAAAATGAAAGAAAAAAAAGTATGGAAGGAAGATACAGAGACAGAGATGGGAGGGAGAGAGGGAAGGGAGGAAGGAAAGGAGAAAGGAAGGAAGGGAGAGAGGGAGGGAGGAAGGCAGGAAGGAAGGAAGAAAGAAAGAAAGGAAGGAAGGAAGGTGTAGAAGGCTGAAACTCCAAAAAGGTAGGCTTAAATCAGACAGCAGAGCACTTAAGGCTAATTACCCATTTCATGTGAGACAATGGCTCTATATACATGTTTAGATGAGATGGTGATGTGAAGGTTCTCCTCACTATTGGTACTTGCTGAATGTTTGGTGTTGAGATAATCTTAGGCAAGGATTGGAGGGGTGGTGGGATTGGGGAGTGAGAGGAGGGGGGGACAGGAGGGGGAAAGAAGCCAGAGTCACTTGGCAGCAGGACAAGGAAGAGAGAGGCTAGAGGAGAGAGGCTGGAGATTCTGGACTTTAGAACCCAGGATACATCTTTGGCAAGCAGTGTGGCAGCTTACCTGCTTCCTTCACTTCTTCCCCTAAAGACCAAGGACTTTGATTTCACCTGACTCTGGCTGACCCAAAATCCCTCCAGGGAGCTAACCCATATTTTATAGGAAGGAAGGAAAGAAAGAAGAAAAGAAAGCAGGAAGGAAAGAAAAAGGAAGGAAAGAAGGAAAGGAGGCAGGGAGGGAGGGAAAGAGAGTGAGAGAAAGGAAAGAAGGGAAGAAAGTAGGAAAGAAAGGAGGAAGGGCGGAAGGAACCTAACTTCATTTATAGAAAATTCATATGTGAGGAAATAAGGACTTTCTTATAGAATATCTCATTTCATTTATCCATTTACTATATCCAAGTATACAAAAAAGTTTATGGTTTTATTCTGACAGCAGAAAACTGGAAGAATTAGAAGAAAAAAAGTGAAGATAATAGAAATAATTATCATCTTCAGTAATTTTATATTATAAAATGTTTATAAAAATTAAAGTTGAATCTTTGAATGTCAATTGTAAAAGCTTCAATAAATATGTAACATTATGAGATATATACATATAAATCATATATGTATATAATTTGTTTCCTTTATAATACAAAATGGTTTATTAAAGCCATTTTTTCTGAGAAGTCCATAGTTCACCAGATTAGCAAACTGATTCCATTGCAGAATGGAAAATAAGAATTCCTGTTTTAATACTCTCACACTAATTAGATCAGCTTTTCCTAGTCCATGCATATGTTAGGCTTCTATTTAGCCAGTGAGAAATGTTGTACCTATGTGTTCAGTATCTGCATCTTTGCTCTCTACACACTAAAACGAATGATAAAGTTGCATTCTTCTAAGCAGAGTATATCTTCTCTCCTCTCCATCATTGCATTCAAGTTGGAGTAGCACATCATTATATTGATTCAGGCTCTATCATATTGATCTAATTTCTTAGTCTATCTCGAGGATATAGTCAACAAAATGATTGTTTTATTTCATACAGGTCTTTTCATGTCATAACCCTTCTTCTTGATGTTTTCATTCCTATTTCTTGGCCTAAATCACAAAAGATTAAAACATCAGACTTTATCCTCCTAATAACTTTTTTTCAGGTCTTAGAAATTTTTGAGATTTTGCTCAGTATAAAGATGTGTGATTTGAATTTTTGTTTCCTTAGGATGATCTTATTGAATTTGTCCAAGATATAAATACCTGACAGTCACCAAGCTTGTGTGTATTCTATAAAAATTATCTCCAGATTTTAATAAACAGTCTTATTCTCTCTTCTGAGCTACAATCCTGAATCAGTCTTTCATGCAGCTCAAGGTAGATTTTTTGTATTTGTGTCAAATTTAATATGTCCAAAGTACAACTCATTATATTTTCCCTAAAACTTTTTTCTCAAAATTTCCCATTATCTCATCCATCAGGCTTACAACTTTTTGGTAGTCTTAATTCATTCTTCTCACAAATCTAATTATATAAACTTTTGTTATTTTTTACTTTCACAATAGCTTTCTTTTACATCCCCTTCTTTATAGTGAACACATATTTGCTCTTGCACACCTGACTGAACAGAGCATGTGTTTTTGAATTGAATTCAACTTAGTATCATAGAATCAACATGTTTGAAGTATACTCCATTATTTCTCTCTCTCTTTGGCTTATTTAGTTTTAATACATATTGATTTTTGAATTATGTTGAGAGAGAAAAATTAGAACAAAAGGGAAAATCAGGGAAGAGGGGGAAAAAAACAGAAAAAAAGAAGTGAACATATGTTGATTTATATTCAATCTTCCATCTTTTTTTTTTTTTCTGGATGCAAATAATTTTCTATCCAAAGTGTATTGGGATTGCCTTGGATCACTGACTGGCTTAGAAGAACCAAGTCTTTCATAGTTGATCACTGCACATTCTTGCTGTTATTATGTACAATATATTTGTGGTTCTCCTTGTTTTGCTCAGCATCAGTTCAGTATCAGCTTGTTCATCATTTTTTTATAGAACAATAGCATTCTGTTATTTCCATATATCACAATTTATTTAATCATCCCCCAAATGATTGGGCATTTACTCACTTTTCAATTCTTTACTACCACAAAAAAAAGCTGCTACATACATTTTTTGCATATATGTTGATCCTTTTTCCTCCTTTATGATTTCCTTGGGATGTAATGGTATTTCTTGACCAAAGAGTATGCCCTTTGGGCATAGTAACAAATTGCTCTCCAGAATGATTGGATCATTTCACAACTCCACCAACAATGCATTAATGTCCCACTTTCCCACACTCTCCCCAACATTTATCATTATCTTTTCCTGTCATCTTAGCCAATCTGAAATGTGTGAGGTGGTACCCCAGTGATATTTTCATTTGTATTTCTCTAATCAATAGTTATGTAGAGCTTTTTTTTTTTTCACATGATTGTAGAGGACTTTAATTTCATAATCTGAAAAGCATCTGTTCCTATCCTTTGACCATTTGTCAATTGGAGATTATCTTTCTTTTCAGATGGATATCTCTACTATGTTTCATATAATTGCCCAGAACATCACTATACTAACAATCACTGGGTTCAAAACTCCAGTGCTATATTTAATTTTTCATTCTCACTCAGTTACCTAATTTTGTAATTTCTTTCTTCACACCACCTTTCATATACTTTCCTTAATCTTCATTCCCCTAAAGTGATTTTCTAAAACATGAATCTAATAATTTCTCCACCAATCCCTCAAACCAGAGAATGTAGCCTTCCTTAACACCTTATACACTCATAGAGCCCTTTTCAAAGGTATGGTTTCCCCCTTTATGAAGTCCATTTGATTCATTCAACTCTCATGTTTGTACCAAGCTCAGCAGCCAAACCTTGGTAAGCCATTTTTCAAGATGGATTAAACCAGGTTGAGCATAACCAACAGCTATTCCACCTGCTGGTGGGTTATTGGTGTATCTACCCCAAGCATGGGAAGACTTCTTCTATCAGAAGGTGCTGATGAAAACAATTAGTTCTAATGGCCACAAAGCTAGCTGAAGCAAATGCTGCAGAATGCTGTGTAAAGGGCTGAAACTACTCCAGCTGACTACTCCAGGTGATTCTAAGGTATTGAGGGTGCTAATTTGGTCTTCACATTTAGTGCCCAGTGTGGACCAAGGACCCTAATTTCACTGAAGAAATCCCTGGTGACCAGGAAATAGGGTGAGTATTTTAATAGACAAACAGGGAACTTTGTTAAGGGCTAAACTAGTAACCTTTTCTAGCTGAAATGGGGCAGATATTAAGAAAAAATTCTCCCCCCATCCCCACCCGAAGGGGGCACTATAGAAAGCATACTAAAGTTGAACAAGGGACAAGGCTTAATTTTACCTTGGTTGGCTAGACTCTTAGGTACATTAGAATGCATGCCCCTTTGGTTCTTAAAGGAAGAAGAAATAGGGCTAGATAACTGGAAGCTGATAGGACAACAACTATGTGAATATTACAATGATAAAGGTCCTCATTCAATTTCCAAGGTAGCATTCTATATATACAACATAATACAATTGGCCTTAAAGAATGCTACAAGTTATAGAAAAAAGAAAAATTTTAAGAACCGCCAGATGAGGAAGTATGAGGAAAAAGAAGAAGACAATGAACAGATTAATGGCTATATCACTAAAAGGCATGAGGAGTTAAATGAGGATGAAGGACCTGGCAAAGGGCAGGGTGATTCTTACTCTCGCAAGGCAGCTTCAACCCAGTCTAAACTGGAACTGGTTCTTGACATGTCAGGCATGGTAGGTTTGACATTTTTACCTCCTGAGAGTACTTACAAAACAGTGTCCATCCATACACTGATGTGGGAAACTGGAGAATGTGTAGATAATATCCCAGTAACTAATATAGGTAGACAATGTGTACAGACTCCTAATAAACAATTTGGTGATAGTTGCCCAGATTCTGACCCCAAGCAGCAAAACTCAGGAATATACTGGACAGCAGCTGTGACAGCTGACCGACCTATACTCACTATCTATATAAATGGCATACTATCAGAAGGATTGGTAGACACTGGTGCAGATCATGCAGTTATTAGAAGTGCCAACTGGCCCAGTCACTGGCCAAAGATTAAGGCAGACACTTACATGTCTGGTGTGGGAGGATCAATAGCAGTGAAGTTAGTGCTACCTTTTTGAGGTGGATATTTGAAGGTGAAACAGGAGTTTTTACTCCTTTTATAATTGAAAAAAACCCTCATCAATCTGTAGAGAAGAGACATTTTACAAGAATAAGGATTAAAAATGAGTACTTGGGTTTTTTAAGCAGGGCTGCTGTTGAAGGCCTGCCAACATTCTCACCTGTTTCTATCCAATGGAAAACTGATACACTAGTGTGGATAGAACAGTGGCCCTTAGCAAGCGATAAAATTCAGGCCTTATTAGATAAAATACAGGAACAACTTGACCAAAGACACTTACAACCTTCTCTAAGTTCTTGGAATTCCCCAGTATTTGTTGTAAGAAAGAAATCTGGAAAATAGAGCATGTTGACTGATTTAAGAAAAATAAATGAACCAATGGAAACGATAGGAACCCTTCAACCTGGACTTCCATCTCCTACTCATTTGCCTAGAGAATGGCCTCTTTGGGTTATAGGCATTAAGATTGTTTCTATTCTATCCCTCTAGTTAAAGAGGATATGAAAAGATTTGCCTTTTCAGTGCCCAGTATTAACTTAGCTGAGCCTCATAAAAGATATGAACGGACAATTTTGCTACAGGGAATGAAAATTAGCCCTACTAAGTGTCAAATGTATGCTGCTGCTCTTAGTCCAGTAAAAAAAGCATTTCCAAAAGTAATGTTATTACATTACATGGATAATATATTGGGATGTACATCTGAGGAACAAATGTTAGAAGCATGTTTACAAAAGACCACGGAAACACTAAGGAACTACAAATTGCACATAGCTCCAGAAAAAATTCAAAGACATGCTCCTTTTCAACATTTAGCATATGAAGTATACCCTAAAGTGCTTAGAGTACAAAAACTTTCCTTAAGAACAGAGAAGCTAAACACTTTAAATGATTTTCAGAAATTGATAGGAGATATCCAATGGATGCATCCCGTGTTAGGCTTGACTACCTATCAATTGCAATCATTATATGACATTTTAAGGGGAGACCACACCAGCTTACCAAAGAAGCTCAAGAAACTTTGAGAGAAGTTGAACTGGCTTTATCCAATGTGGTTGAAAGAATCACTCAAAAAACCCTTGGAAATATCAGTTTTTGCTACATAAGTGGCACCCACAGTAGGCCTTCATCAAGGAGGCAGTGTGATAGAGTGGGTGAACCTCCCAGCACAACCAGAACAAAGCCTTACTCCTTACCCAGTGCTTGTGGCTAGAATTTTATTAAAGGCCATTAAAGGGACTTCCGGCCAAGATGGTGGCATGGAGGCAGACAGCTGCTTGAGCTCCGCATTTTCTCTCAGAACTTACTTCATGACAAGCCTCGGAATTAATGCTTGACCGGAAAAGAAACCCACAAATAATCACCAACAGAAGACATCCTTGAAATTTGCCAGAAAAGGTCTGTGTTTGTTCGGGGGAGGGGACGAACAGACTGGGTGCAGACTGAGGGCAAGCGAAGAGAGCGAAGCAGGCAGCTTCCACTGCTCAGTACAAGGGATAATGTTGTAAAAAAATTACCTGTGCATATGTACTTTCAAAAAATGTTATACTTATAAAATTAATTTTTAAAAAGGCTATTAAACAAGCAGTACAATTATCTGGGATAAGACCTGACAAGATATACACCTTTTATACTAATGCACAAGTTAATGTGTGCTGTGAAACCATCCCAGAATGGCAAATTTTATTAGCCATAGCTCCAAATTTTACACACGGGTCTCTATTAACGATAACCAGACTATTACATAATTGGCAATGGATTCTTGAAGAAAAGGTTTCTAAAAGTTCCTCTTAAAAGACCAACTATTTTTACAGATACATCCAAACATATTTGTGCTGTATACTCTCGTGACTTAACTACAAAGAGAGTAGTCAGAACTCCTTTTCAATCTACTCAGCAGAATGAATTGTATGCAAGCATTCTAGCTCTTACTTATTATCCAGGAGATATAAATATTATATCTGATTCAGCCTATTCCATGGGTGTGGTTCAAAGAATTGCCACAGCCCAAATAAAATTTGTAGCCTCTAATATATGTCAGCTCTTTAAGGAACTTCAAGAGCAAGTGAGAAAGCATCCAGGTAAGATTTATATCTTGCATGTCCACTCTCATAGTGGACTTCATGGTCCTATTTTTGATGTTAATTCAAAGGCAGATAGCCTTCTAATATGTTGGCCAATACTCCTTTATTTCAAGAAGCCCAAGAATCTCATTCTAAATATCATCAAGCTGCCCGACCTTTATGTTTACAATTTTGAATAACAAGAGAGGAAGCTAGGAGGATAGTAAAAGCTTGTACAGCTTGCATTCCTTTCCATGCTCCTATACTTCCTCCAGGAAAGAACCCTTGTGGTTTGAGACCTAATAAAATTTGGTAAATGGATATGAGCTATTATAAATCTTTTGGTTATCTGCTTTTATCCATGTTGTGCTAGACACTTTTCAGGATTCACATTTGCAATACCAGCAGCAAAAGGCACACTGAATTCCTTATACAAGCATTTGCAATTATGTGTGTGTCACAAGCAATAAAAATGACAATGGACCTGCATATACTTCTAAACATTTCACGCACTTTTGTGCACAGTATAAGATTTTACACACCACTGGCATACCTTTTAATCCTCAAGGACAGGCAATAGTGGAGAAGAGAAACAGAGACATTAAGATGCTCCTCCAAAAACAAAAGGGGGAGCCACAGGTTACCCTAGAGAACCTCTAAATCTAGCTCTTTATACTATTAACTTCTTGATTTTTGAGAAAGATGCATTGGCTCCAGCAGACAGGTTTTATAACCCACCAGAAGGGCAATGTCCAGTATAAGCAGCTCCCCTGTCTTTAGATAATCGCCAGGTGATATGGAGAGACCAGACAGGTTAATTGCTCCACAGATGGAGAAGGAATCAGATGAGTGCTGTATTCGCCTTGTCCATCGGAGAGAGACAGAGCAGACCCGTGAAACAAAGAAGATCCAAGAAACATCGGGTGGTTCCATTGCTGACTGTGTCCACCACTGAAAGATCCTGGAAGTTATGGTGTTTGACTCATGGACATCAAACATTGTTAGACTTCAAAACCCTCAGGAATCATTGGAATCCCTAAGACATGATAAAATTGTTGTACGGCTTCAAAACCCTGAGGAATCATTGGATTCTCTGAAGACATGATAAGACTGTTGTAGGACTTGAAAACTCTCAGGAATCATTGGATTCCCTAACACATAAAAAGACTGTTGCAGGATTTCAAAAACTTGTGGGGATCATTGGATTCCTTGACACATGAAGCAATGGACAATAGATTGGTTTTGGACTATCTCTTGGCTGCTGAAGAAGGCATATGTGTGACTGTTGTTTACATCCTTCCTTCTAGGACTTCTGGAAATCTTTTACAAGACCATGTTGAGTCATATTGTTATATCACTACTTGCATGTATAATTCATGTTTGCTACGCCACATTGAGCCTACACTGACTGTGGGGAAAGTCATCACTAATAGCCTGTGCGTTATTGCTATGTGCTTGTGTATTACCTCCCATGATGATGGGTTTGTGCATATCTGTTTCCAATACCTGTTTCCATTCAGCCCAAAAATCCAATAGTAATCCCCACTTCTCTTTGGTGCTTTTCCTCTCCCTTTCTGAGATGTCAGGGAGGGTGTGATCACTTCCTTTTTAGTGCTTTCACCTCACTTCCTAAGAAGGCAGTGGGGGTGTGATCACCTCCTTTTCAGTATTTTCACCTCCTTTCCTGAGAAGTTAGGGAGGGTATGATCACCTTATTTTTGGGGTTCTCACTTCCCTGAGAAGTCAGGGATGGCGTGACCACCTGTGTTCTAAAACAAAAGAAAGTGGGAGATGTAAAGGGCTGAAACTCTTGAGTTGATGTACTGAGGTTGGACAACTGAGCACTTAAGGCTAATTATTGATTGGACAATACTCTATTAGCATATGCTTGGAAAATGCCCCTTCCCACTATTCTGTGCTGGCTTGAAAATTGGTGTATTCAGAGAAATGTAGGAGGGACTAGGGGGTGGAATAAGACTTAGCCAGAGTCACTTTTTTGGTGGTAGACAAAGAGGAGAAGTCGTGGAGATCCTGCATCCATCCAATTCACTTTTACCCCTAAAGACCAAGAATAAAGACCAAGGACTTTTCCTTATCCTGACTCCTGCTGATTGTAAACAGGATGCTAACTCAGTCTTCACACTTACAGTTTGTTCAGACACCAAATTTACCATGGTCATACCTTATATCCCAGGACATCTCCAGTTGTCTTGTCACTGGACTTTAATAACTTTGGAAAAGAAAGTGAAGCTGATAACTATGCAGAAGCTCTGCCTCATTTAACCAAAAAATCAAAACATCACTATAGGATGCCATTGTTCCTCTTTTCAAAACAAACAACAAACAATATCAATTATCTCTCCCCAACTATTTAAACTTTTGTCATTCCCTATTCTCTCCCAGACATTTATAAAGACTTCTGTTTGTCATCTAAAACATTTCATACCCTAGTATATTCCTGCCTTTCCAGTCTTCTGCATTTGATCCTCTTCTACACAACCTGCAATCTGGCTGCACTGCTTTATTTACTGTTTCCTGATTGTGCTTTTATACTTTTCCTGGAATTCTCTCCCTTTTCACTTCTGTCTCTGAGTTTGTCTGCTTGCCATAAATCTCAGCTTAGGTGCCATCTCCTAACAAAAAGAGAAGGCTTTTCTTGTTCCAGTTGTTAGAATCTTTTGAGATTGTTTTTCAATTATGCTCTATGTATGTGTTATATATATATATAAAAATATATATATATACGCATACATATATATGTATATATATATTTTTGTATTTGTATATATATATATATATATATATATATATATATATATATACCTACATACATACACATATATATGTATATATATTTGTATTTGTGTGTATATATATATCTACATACATAGACATATATGTGTATATGTATATGTTTTAGGTACATAGTTTTTTAATTACACATTACTATCCTCAGAATTTAAACTCTGAAGAGTTTTTTTTTTTAATTTATGTTCTTAATACTACCATCATTTACCACAGTGCCTCACACATAGTAAGTACTTAATAAATACTTGTTGATAAACTGGAAAATAAATAAATAGAACCTCTAGGAAGTAAGCTGAATTGATATAATTCCAAGGTAAAGACATAAATAATACATTTCTATTTTTCCTACATTATGTAGAACAATTTAGGTGTTTTAAAATTTAAGACTTATATTCACAATAACTTCCTGTATAACTCATGTTTTCTTTATATTTCTGTATTATCCCTGACTGCCTTGCTCCAAGAATAGCAAGTAAATTTTGATGTAGAGAAAAACAGAAATAATCACTTTTCCAAATATTTTAAAGCTTTTATAGGTAAAGTTTATCTTTGATTCAGAATGACTTTTCACTTTAAGAAGCCAATTTTTCTTCCTTGCTAGCAAATGAAGTAGAATAAAAGATTGATGAATAATTCTTTCTCATATTTTTAAAACATATTTACAAACAATATAAATGTTTTGCCAAATGTAACAATTAAACCAAGTCATAGGAATGCATGAACTTTAAACAAATATAAGTATAAAATAAAATAAAATATTAAAATTAATCTAATAAATTTGAAGACTACATATTTTAAAAACCCAAAGGACAAATGGATATTGAAAACTCTCGTCTAAACCCATTCCTAAAGAATAAATAGCTAAGATGATTACTATATATTTAAATCAAATAAACATAATAAAGGCTATATGATGCAAAAGCAAAATATTAACTGAAACCCTTTATTTCAATCAATACTTATTACTTCTTTGAGAAGTTGGTCTTCATTTCAGTGGCAAAGATTATGACTTCAGCATACTTTATATAATGTTTTACAATGCAATTGGTACTTAGTTAAAAATTTTGGAGGAGGAGATAATGATAATTGAGTTAGAAAAATCAATGCAGTTCCCTTGAAGCTATTTCTCTGTATTTCTATATGTGTTTGGAGAAATTTAAAATAAAAGAACTACAGGACATTGATACCTTAATTTCCCTTCCCACTCCCTCCTTATTTCCTTTTTACTCTTCCCTTCTCCTGTCTCCTTTCCTCTCTCTATTCCTCAATTTTTCTTTTTCTCCCATTTTTTTGCCTGTCCTCCTTTATTTTTTTGCCTTGACTGTAGAAGTTTCAAGGACTCCAATTTTTTTTAAATAAAGTATTAATGGAATTCAGGTGTCCTTACCATCTGCAGACATAAAATTATGAGTTTCTCAGTTACAAGATACATCTTGGAGTAGTGAAAAAGGTCAGATCCAGAACGTTCTCACCTTAAATACTTACTATGATCCTGTGCAAGTCATTTAATCTTATGAGACTTCATTTTCTTCATGAGTAAAATGGAGGGCAACAAAATCTATAAACTAGCTAATGTGTATATGTGTATACATATATATAATTATAATTAATAATAATAATAATAATAATAATAAAAGTCTTATCTCCTGGGAATATGATTTAAGACAATTGAGGAAAATTTAGTAAAATTATTTCAATGAGCATTTTATTAATTATTGAATGTTGGGTAATTAACTTATGTTCAGATACTTCTAACCCAACCTAGTAGATTTCTTTAGTGCCTCATCAAGTCTTAAGTATTTCTATTGGCCAGTATTCTTTAAGGTTAAAGAGACTTTGTGAAGCAGACAAGTGAGAAAAAGATATGAAAGCAATTGCCTTACAATGAAACAAATAAGAGAGGTGAACTTTAAAAGATAAAAGAGCAAGCAGAGGGTAATTGTGTTGATGTTGGTTTAAAATGTGCACATTCACATTATCTTGAGTCCTAAAGTGTCTCATCTGCTTTCTAATTTCCTACAAGATGCTTTTAATATTTTGAGATTTATATTGAACCACAGGGGTCTAAAAGGTTTCGAAAACTCTTGCATATGCAGTGAGACTAAACAATCAATTAAATTAATAAGGCAAAATTATAATTTATATCTTAGTTGTTACAAAATTGGGCTGCTATTTCTTTAATTATAGCTTGTAGTATTCCAGTGTTTTCTCTGAAATTATATTGAAGCACTAATATTGAAGTAACTGTCACAGCTTAACTTACTCTCAGCTTCTAACCATATTGGAACTTTACAGGCTCTTTTGCAACTGATTTGCTGCTTTAAGCACTAGTGATTCAACAAATTGGAAGGTCTTTTTCCTATCTCCACCAAGTTAAAGACTATTCTGCCAATTTTTAGTTTTCTCCAGCTACTTCAATTAATATTTGACTCATATTTGCTACAGACTTATCAGACCGCAGGAAATCTATTTGAGCTAAAATACATAACTAGATATATACATAAACAGTTAATATTAAAAGAAAAGAAAGACTATGCCCATTTAAAAATAACAGAAAGC
This sequence comes from Sminthopsis crassicaudata, assembly GCF_048593235.1. Classification (NCBI taxonomy): domain Eukaryota; kingdom Metazoa; phylum Chordata; class Mammalia; order Dasyuromorphia; family Dasyuridae; genus Sminthopsis; species Sminthopsis crassicaudata. Next base: position 389,061,995 of record NC_133619.1, on the reverse strand, counting down.
AAGCTTGAATATCTAAATTAGATATATTACATGCAAATAAAAGTTGTTAACTATTAAAATCATATGGATTTTAATTTTTTCATGAATTTTAAAAGGTAAAAAAAAACAAAGTACACTTCCTTTAAAAAAAAAAATAATGTTTTCTTACTTTACCTTCAATGTAGTATCACTTTTAGAATAAAGACTTTTCTTATTATTAAATATTGACTCATACTTAATGTATCCCCCCAGACAAAATTTTAAAGAAAAATAAGGTTAGAGTGTTAAAAGAAAAGATATACCTAAAGAAGCTAAGATCTCAAGAGTATTCATTTATTTTTTATACCTAAATATTATGATACTCCCTAGATGGCCAGATATTCCTTGCTATTCTAAATTAGATCTTTTTATGTGATTCAGGGGTGTGACTACAGAAGAAATAATATCCCTACTACAGCATGTTACAAAAATCTCTTTCTGTATTCATCCATTATAAGAGGTAAAACCAGTCTTAATAGCTACGGCTGCTGAATAGATTATCAGAAGTGTAACAATATAGTCACTATGCATCCAGTGTTCAGTGACCAATATAGAGTCTCTTTCAAGGTCCACTTTTAAAAGTAGACTCTATATTTGAGGGATTATTTATTGCAAAGATAGCTTTTAAAATATGCACAAATTGTACCTGAAATAATAGATAATTTTATTTGAAGTCATAGTCAGGGAACAAAAGAGTACCAGTAACAACATTTGTGTCCCCTTTCCTTTACACTCATAATACTGGAAAAATAATATCTAAACAATTTTGAGCAGAAATTTGTGGTTTCACAAATAAGGTAAGAGAAAGACAAAGTGAATAGTGGTCAGATCTCAAAGTAGTTCATAATTCAATTTAATAAAGATTGTTGTGTTTCACAATTAATGCCAAATGGCTCATGCCATGGTCATTCAGAAGATTTAAGAAATTTGGGGATATTTTGAAGGATTGGATTTGATAAGCTTTATACATTTTTTTTCTTGTCATTGTGAGTTTGTTTCAGTTAGTCTGAATGAGTGATATCATCACTGAAGAGAACACCACTCTAGCTATAGAAATGTCTTTGAGCAGTGGTGGTAAATACTTTCTTAGCAATCTAGAAGTCTTAGAGGCTTGCAGGGAGCATTGAGAAATTATTTGTTTGTTTTTTGTTTTTCTGAGGCTGGGGTTAAGTGACTTGCCCAGGGTCACACAGCTAGGAAGTATTAATTTTCTAAGACCAAATTTGAACTCGGGTCCTCCTGAATTCAACACTGGTGCTCTGCTATACTGTGCCACCTAGATGCCCCTGAGCATTGAGAAATTAAATGATTGGTCCATGGTTACACATCTAGCATGTATTAGACTTGAACCCATGTCAACCTGACACCAAAGCCAGTTATCTTTTCACAGGACTATGTTATTTTTCTTGGGATCCAGTGCAAAACGAATTATATATTTCCTTGTACTTTTGCATTGTTTCTTCTATGGTAGAGAAATGTACTAAAATGTGGGACAGATACTATAATTTCCAATAAACAGAAAGAAAAATAGGGAGTGTCATGGAATAGAACAGTTTGAGATTCAGTGATTTGAGACTTTTGGCTCTGATAATATGCAAATTTTATAAAAATTCAATATGGTCTGAAACAACATAAAAAGTCTAATATTGAACACAAAAAAAAAATTTATGTGGGGGGATGACATACAATAGGTATATATGTATATATACATATGTTCTTTATTAAAGTTGATTGAGGCAATTTTTAGATAGTTATTGGAGCCCTTAAGGCAATTAGGTATTATTGAAGTTTATGGAGTCTATTGAATTGAGCTTGATTATAACAGTGGGTCAGAATAATCCATGACACATAGAAATGATTCACTGATGTATAGACATGGTCCTTTTAAGAAAATTGTGCAGACAATGCACTCTATCCAAATCCTTTGGTGGATTTCATCAGGGTTGCCTGATATACTGAAATCTGCTAAGGGAAAACCTATCATTCATAAGATTTTTTTTCTTTTTTAAATCTTGAACCAATATTGTACATTGAATCTAATCTTTGCTTAGGCAAAACATTCAATTAAAACTTTGCCTAGATCAAGAATTTAGAATGGCACCTTGGCCTGGCTTTAATATTCAGTTTATTTACTTCTGTAGCTATCAAGGAACAAAATTCACTCAACTGTAACACTATATGTTGTAATTTTTTTGCACTACTGCTACTTTCCCTGATGCCTAGGCAATATTACATAAGAAATTAAAATATCATATCAAAATAGACTATCCCTTAATGCTACTTATATCGGCTATCTAAAAGTTCAGCCTAGAAGATGAAGCCTATTTATCATCAAATGTTTGTAGAAACACATTTCCAAGTACAATCACATTTTGAATAGCAACTTTAAGGCATGCTAAACTTTAAAATAGGATTTTTTTTCACTCTGGGATAGCTTGTGATTATATTTTGCTTGATTCAATATACATTTGGCCACTGATACATTAGTTCCCCAGATTATTTTTAATGCCAAACTCTGTTCAAATATGTATTTTGGAAAGTACTGGGGTTTTTTGTTTTTGTTTTTTTTGTTTTTGTTTTAGAAGGTGAACCATTCTTAAGAAAAACCTTCTTTTTCTCCATTCATAAAAATACAGTAGAAGATATTAGAATTTTAATGACATGGTACAAAAATTATGAACTTCAAAAAAAGAAAGTGAGATTAGGTAAAGGGAAAATAAAACTGGACTGAGGGTAAGGAAACCTGACTGTTTCTAATTAGAAGTGTAATTTTAAGCAAGTCACTTTTACCTATATAGGCTTCAGTTTCCTAATCTAGAAAATATGGGGGCTGTAGAAATAATCTCTAGGATAACTTGCAGCTCAAAAATTCCATTATTCTTTACAAAAGACACATATTGGTACATTATGCTTATAGTCATTTTTCTTAAAATGATTTAATGAACTGATGTAGTTACATTATTATTAATATTATATAGCTTACAACCCCCCAAATGATCATCATACCATCATCATCATCATCATCACTATTATTTTTTATAAACTTGTTGCAAGTTCCTGACTATTTAAATTCTGAACTAAAGCCAAGGACTAAAATGGAACTACTTAGTGAGATTTAAAATATTACCTTACATTGTCCTGATGTTTAATAGAATGAGATCACTATAGTGGCACTGGTAAAGGTACTTAAATATAATAATAAATGCCATTATGCTTCATAAATCACAATGGCATACTTCCTTTGTCCATTTTCCAATATGGTGATTAATTTATAATTGTTAGTAGAGAATCCGACAAAGATAATGTATTATCTCCACTTATCATTAAACTAAATGTAGATTTTGTTCTGATAGCAGCCTCAGTCCACCTGGTTATTTATTATGATTTCACGTAGTATAACAAATGAGAGGGGGGAAAACTGGGATATATGTTATTCAAAGGATGTTTCTCCTTTTATGATAAAATAAATTTTGGAGGAATGATCAGCATATCTTTATTAATAAAAATAACTGCCTCAATAATACAGACCAGATTGGCTGCTTCTCTGTAATTTATAATCATAGAGAGATG